>NC_022021.1:20172358-20175102 GCF_000317375.1 Microtus ochrogaster
TTACATACTCTCACATGGAGACATTAGAAGTTATAAAGTTCCACTCTGCTCCTAAACACAGCCATTCTCTGCGACCTCAGAGGAACTCTGAAGCATAGACTGTGACTACACAGACGGACCAAGAGTTGCATGATCAGCCACCTAGGTAGGCACCCCCACTCTCTAGGCCAATGGTAAGGGCAAAGTCCCAGGTAGTTCCCCTACCTGTCTTAACTTCACTAATCAGCCAGCAGGTAAGCTTACTGCAGGTAAACCCCTCTAAAACACGTTCCCTCCAGTGGATTCTAAAAGCTACAAGTCCCACTCTACCCTAAACACACCCATCTCCCGCGATCTCAAAGGAACTCTTAAACACAGACTGTTACTGCACAGAGCAGACCAAGAGCAACTCCATAAAACACAGACAGCAACTGCAACAATCTGTCAAATAGACGATCCCTAAAACACACATGCTGACTGCAAGGATTGGACCAAGAAGCAAAGACATTGCAAGCACCAATTGGGAGAAACAATGGGTAGGCAACAATGCAAAAATTTATTTAACAACCTAAAAAGCAACATGATAAAACCAAAACCCAGGAGTCATACAACAGTAAGACCTGATCATCCTAACCCAGTAGAAGAAAATGATCTTAAGTATAACTTTATGAAGATAATAGAAATCCTTAAAGAGGAACTGAAATTTTTCTTTAAAGAAATGGAGAAAAAACAAACAAAAAAATTGGAGATACCAATAAATCTCTTAAAGAAACCCAAGAATACCAAGGAAAAAACAAACAGTTCAAGACTTGAAAACTGAAATAGAGGCAATAGAGAAAATACAACACAAGGAATTCTGAAAATGAAAAATCTGAGTAGTCAAACAGGAACTACAAATGTGTGCATAACCAACAGAATGCAAAAAATGGAAGAAAGAATCTCAAATATTGAAGATACAAGAGAGGAAATAGGTTCATCAGTAAAATTAAATGTTAAATACAACAAATTCTTAACACAAAACATCAGAATATCTGAGCACCATGAAAAGACCAAATTTAAGAATAATTGGGATAGAAGAAGGAAAAGAACTCCAATTCAAAGGCACAGAAAATATATCCAACAAAATCATAGAACAAAACTTTCCCAACCTAAGAAGAATGTGCATATGATAGGTCCAAGAAGCTTACAGAATACCAAACAGATTGGACTAAAAAAAAAGTCATATCATAATTAAAACATACAGAATAAAGACAAAGGTCTACAAAGACAAAAGGCCAAGTAATATATGAAGGGAGACGTATCAGAATTACACACAATTTCTCGATAGAAACCATGAAAATCAGGTCTTGGACAAATATTGGGAAGACACTAAGAAACCATGGATGCAAGCCCAGAATACTATACCCAGCAAAGCTTTCAATTACCATTGATAGAGAAAACAAGATATTGATTTAAAAAAAGCAGATTTAAACATTACCTATTCCCAAGTCCAGCCTTACAGAAAGTACTAGAGGGAATATTTCAACCCAAGCTAGCTAGCTGCTCCCACAAAAACACAGGCAAAAGATAACCTCACAACAGCAAACCTCAAAGAAGGAAAACACACAAAAACTACCACCAAAAATAACAAGAATTAACAATCACTAATCATTAGTATCTCTTAATATCAATGGACTCAATTCAGCTATAAAAAGATAAAGGCTACGAGAATGGATACAAATGCAGGACCTGTTCTTCTGCTTTATACAAGAAACACACCTCAACATCAAAGACAGTTCCTGAGAATAAAGGAGTGGGATGAGATTTTCAAAACAACTAAACCTAAGAAACAAGCAGGTGTGGCTTTCCTAATATCTAACAAAATAGAATTAACTAAAATCAATCAGGAGATGAAGAAGGACATTTAATACTCATCACAGGAAAAATTCAACAAGAGGAAGTTTCAATCCTGAACATCTATGTCTCAAGTACCAGTACACCCATATATGTAATGGAAATATTGCTAAAGTTTAAATCGCATATCAAACCCAACACACTAATAGTAGGATTCTTCAATACCACTCTCACCAATGGGCATGCCAACCAGACAAAGACTTAACCAAGATATAAGAAACTAACAGATGTCATTATTCAAATGAACTTAACAGACATCTATAGAACACTTCACCAAAACACAAAAGAATATACCTTCTTCTCAGCACTTAATGGAACCTTCTCTAAAATTGACCTTATACTCAGAAAAAAAAAAAGCAAACCTCCACAGATACAAAACAATTGGAATAAACCCCTGTATCTTATTGGATCACCATGGTTTAAAGTTAGAATTCAATAACAACATATATTGCAGAAAGTGTAAAAATGCATGGAAATGGAACAGTGCTCAATTGAATCACCCATGGGTCAAGTAAGAAATAAAGCAAGGAATTAAAGACTTCCTAGAATTCAACAAAAATGAAGGCACAACATACCCAAACTTATGGGACAATATGAAAACAGTGCTAAGAGGAAAGTTATAGGACTAAGTGCCTACATAAGGAAGTAGAAAAATCTTATACTAGTGACTTAACAGCATGTCTGAAAACTCTAAAACAAAAAGAAGCAAAATTATCCACCATGAGTAGATGACAGGAAATTGAAAGCTAAAATCAATAAAAAAGAAACAAAGAAAACAATACAAAGAATCAATGAAACAAGAGCTGGTTCTTTGAGAAAATCAACAAGATGGAAAAACATTTATTCAAACTAACTAAAAGTCAGATAGAGGA
>NC_022021.1:20176029-20182640 GCF_000317375.1 Microtus ochrogaster
CAGATACTTGAGCTTCTGCTAATTCAGGCAGTGGGGTTCCACTGCAAACTTAGCCAAGGCAGGCAGAATGGGCCTGTATGGCCCAGTGTGTCTCAGACTCGGCACTTGGGCCCGAGTCACGAACTAAAAAAAGGCACTCAGGAGGGTGCTGTGTTAGCTAGTGGGCTACCTGCTTGAGTCGGGGGCAAAATAGCCCGACGTTGGACTCCAAAATGTAACGGCGTAAACGAATGCAGACAGATTGTAAAATATTTATATAATATATAGCTTTAATAGACTTACAGAACCAGCGTTCCCGCAGAGACCAGGAAAGCAGAAGCAGCGGCTGGGAGCAAGCTAGCCTAATATATATGCAAACATTAGCCCGAGGCGAACACGCCCCCTAAGCAGCGGGAATTATCCCTACAAGGTAACATATACCAAAATTAAATCAAGACCAGTTGAACAATTTAAATAGACCTATAAGCTGCGAGGAAATAGAAGCAGTCATGAAAAGTCCCCCAATCCAAAAAAAAAAAAAATAGGGCCCAATGGTTTCAGCACAGAATTCTACCAGAACTTTAAAGACGAGTACTTACACTCCTCAAAATGTTCCAGATAATAGAAACAGAAGGAACCTTGTCAAATTCTTTTTATGATTGTACAGTTACCCTCTAACTGAAGCCACACAAAGACTCTATCAAGAAGAAGAATTACAAACTCTTCTTCATAAACACTGATGCAAAAATATTCAGTAAAATACTTGCAAACCAAATTCAAGAACACATAAAAGCAATCACTTACCATGATCAAGTTGGCTTCATTCCAGAAATGCAGGGATGGTTCAACATAAGAAAAATTTATCAATGTAATCCACCATATGAATAAAATGAAAGAATAAAGCATGATCATCTCATTACATTCTATAAAAGCATACAGAAAAAATCTAACACCCCTTCATGATAAAAGTCTTAGAGAGATCAGGGATACAAGGAATGTATTTAAACATAACAAAAGCAATTTAGAGCAAGATGACAGACAACATCAAATTAAGTAGAGAGAAACTCAAAGCCATTCCACTAAAATCAGAAACAATACAAGGCTGTCAACTCTCTCCATATCTCTTCAAAATTGTTCTTGAAGTTCAAGGTAGAACAATAAGAAAACAAAAGGAGATCAGGGGGATAAAATTTGAAAAGGAAGAAGTCAAACTTCTGCTATTTGCAGATGATATGATAGTATACATAAGTGACAGGAAAAATTATATCAAGGAATTCCTATAGCTGATAAACACCTTGAGTAGCAGGATACAAGCTTAACTAAGAAAAATGTATAACTCTCATATACAAATGATAAAAAATCTGGCAAAGAAATCAGAAAAACATCACCATTCGCAATAGTCACAAATAACATATAATATCTTGGGTTAACAGTAACCAAAGAAGTAAAAGACCTTATGATAAGAACTTTGTCTTTGAAGAAGTAAATTAAAGAAGATATCAGAAAATGGAAAGATCTTCCATGGTCTTGGATAAGTAGGATCAGCATAATAAAAATGGCAATCCTATCAAAATGAAATCTCCATCAAAATCCCAACACAATGCTTCACAGACCTTAAAAAAAAAAAAACAATACTCAACTTCATATAGAAAAACAAAAACCCAGGATAGCCAAAACATTTCTGTACAATAAAGAATGATGGAGGAAGGTCATTGGTTAAATAAAAAGAAACTGCTTGACCCTCATTGGTTAGAAGATAGGTGGGAGGAGTAAACAGAACAGAACGCTGGGAGGAAGAGGAAGTGAGCTCAGACTCCACAGCTCTCCTCTTGGGAGCAGACGCCTCAGAGAGACGCCATGCTCCCAGCACCTGGGAAGATACACGCGATGAAGCTCCGACCCAGGATGGACGTAGGCCAAGAAGCTCCGACTCAGGATGGACGTAGGCTAGAATCTTCCCGGTAAGACCGATTATTAGAGATGGGTTGATCGGGATATCAGAATCAGCCAGTAAGGGCTAGAGCTGAAGGGCCAAACAGTGTTTAAAAGAATACAGTGTCCGTGTAATTATTTAGGGGCATAAGCTAGCCAGGCGGCTGGGGTGCTGGGAACGCAGCCCTGCCACTCATATTACTACAAAAGAAACTTCTGGAGGCATCACCATCCCTGACATAAGGCTGTATTATAGAGCTACAATAATAAATACCACTTGGTATTGGCATAAAAACAGACACATTGACCAATGAAATCAAATTGAAAACATGAATATTAATCTACACACCTATGAACACCAGATTTTGACAATGAACCTAAAATTATATGATGGAAAAAAAAGAAAGCATCTTCAACAAATGGTACTGACACAATTGTATGTCAGCATGTAAAAGAATCTAAGTAGATCCATTTCTATCCCCATGCACAAAACTCAAGTCCAAAAGGATTAAAGACCACAATATAAATCCAACCACACTGCACCTGATAGAGGAGAAAGTGGGAAATAGCCTTCAATGCATAGACACAGGAGATCACCTCCTATATATAATCCCAGTAGCATAGACACTGAGAGCAACAATAAATAAGTACATCTTCCTGAAACTGAAAAGCTTCTGTAAAGCAAAGTACACCATCAATAAGACAAAAAGACAGCCTACAGAGTGGGAAAATATCTTTACCAATCCCACACCTGACAGAAGACTTATCTCAAAAGTATATAAAGAACGCAAGAAATTAGACATCAAATACCAAATAATCCAATTAAAAATGAAGTACAGATCTAAACAGATAATTATCTACAGAAAAATGTCAAATGATAAAGGGCACTTAATGAAAAGTTTAATAGCCTTAGCCATCAGGGAAATGCAAATCAAAATGACTCTGAGATACCATCTTATTCCAGTCAGAATGATTAAGATCAGAAACACCAATCACAGCTTATTCTGGTGAGCATACAGAGTAAGGAAAACACTTTTCTATTGCTGGTGGGGATGTAAACTTATGCAATCATGTTTGAAATCAGTATGGCAGTTTCTCATAAAATTGGGAATCAACCTACCTCAAGACCCAGCAACACCACTCTTGGTCATATACCCAAAGGAAGATCAATCATACTGCAGAGATATTTGTTCAACTATGTTCATAGTATTATTATTTGTAATAGCCAGAACCTGGAAATAACCTTGGTGCCCCTCAAATAAAGAATGGATAAAGAAAATATGGTACAGTTACACAATGGAGCATTCAGCAGTAAAAAACAATGACATCTTCAAATTTTCAAATGGAATGAACTAGAAGAAACCATCCTGAGTGACTGGATGACAAACATCCATAACCCACCAATGGATCCAAAACTATTCATCCTACCTCATGGGAATATGGACATTGTGTTCTCTTTACTGTTTATTGTCTAGGGGGTGATGGAATCTCTGAAGAACTCTGAATAAATTAGAATAATACTCAAGCCCAATTAGAACTAACTATATTATTTTGTCTTTATTCTCTGTGCAATAGGAAAGTGCAAGGCTTACGTACAGTTCTGACTACAAGAGTCTGTGAATCTGAATCATTTCAGCCAGCACCTTTGATGCTGTTCTGGATGTAGAACTCTGAGGAAATTGCAGCAGAGGCATTCTGAGAGGCCAAACCACCTGAACAACACAATTTGTGTCTTGTGCCCTTTCTCTGAAACTTCAAAAACATTCAAAGGTAACATACATTTCTCTATTAACACAAGCACAGACTGTATGTTATATACATACCAGTCAAAGATGACATTTTTATCTTAGACTGAACAAGTAAAATATAAGTCACTTGTCTTGGAGTTTTTGTAGGTTTATTTCTTTATGTCTTTAGCCAGGATTTTCAGAGGGTCTTCCCTGATCAAACTTTGAATGAATCCACATTTGTTTTCTGTAGAAACAAAAAGCAAAATCCTCTTCCACAAAGCAGTATATTTTCTGACTTCCATTATAACATAAAGACATTCCTAAAGTGTCTAGGCTGGTTTACCTCTGTAGTGCCTCTTAAAATCCTTTGTTTCTTGGAAGTTGTCCTTTACTGTTGGAGGGAGGCTTCTTGCTTGTTTCCAGATGCTCAGCCCTAAAATAATCACACAAAAATTCTATTAATTAAATCACTACTTGGCCCATTTGCTCTATCTTTGTATTGGCTAACTCTTACATATTAATTAAAAACATTTCTTTTAATCTGTGTAATGTCATGTGGCTGTGGCTTATCAGCTAAAGTTTTGGCAGGGCTACATAGCATCTCTTCAACTCCACCCTTCTTTATCCCAGCATTCAGTTTAGTTTTCCCCACCTAACTAAGTTTTAGGCTATAGGCCCAAAGCAGTTTTTTTTAAATTTATTAATGGTAATCACAGCACATAGAAGGAAATCCCAGATCACTTTATTCATCAACAATTAAAAAATTCAAAATTAATAAGACACCCTGTGTGTTTTCCATCTTTGTATGGCTTATCCTTTTTATTTTATTTTATTCTCTCTTTAAAGACTTTAGATTTTATTATTTAGAAACCATTTTTCTATGATTTTCTATATCCATTTTTATATGCTTACACTCATTTTTTTAAAAAAATTGCAACATGTTTAGAGATTGTTTTTCCATTTGGATCTCTCTTTACTGGTCGCTTGCAGCATTCCCTGGTAGGGGGAGACAAATCTTAAACTGTTGTGCCAGCTGCAGAATGGCTCAGTTTAGCACATAGTTCTGGCACATGGTACTAACAGCTGATTATAGCCCACAGGCAGCAACAGGTAGACATCCTACTGTATGCCAAACACTGGCCCACCTGAGTGACTACAGGGCTAGGATGCCACATCCAACTCCTTGTCCAGGACTTTTCTTAGCCTTCTTGGGCCCCGTGTTTGAATATTTGAGCCCCCATGTTGGACAGCATGTGTAGTCAGATTTTTCTTTGGTCCACCAGCTCACAAATAATGACAGAGTAACAATATTCATCATGAAAGCATGGCCTATAGCTTCTGCTTGTTGCACTAACTCTTATAACTTAAATTAACCAATATGTATTAATCTACAGTTTTGCCTTTTGGCGTTCTACCTCTCTTTCATCTTACACCTCCTATTTCCTCTCCATGTCTCTGGCATTTCTCCTGCACCTAGATTCATCTCCCATTCTTCTCACTCTGCTTAGAAGCCGTGGCTCTTCTCTACCTGCCTAGCTATTAACCATTTAGCTCTTTATTAAGGCTCCTTGGCAGACACTTCTTCACGGTGTACAAAAAGATTATTCCACAACACACACACAGACACACATATTAAACACCATTAAACATATATATGTATTATGTATGTAACAAAATAGTGAAGAAGGCAATGAACTTGAGAGAGAGCATGAAGGGGTTTATGGAAGGGTTTGGAGAGGGGAAAGAGAGAAAGGGGAAAATGATGTAATTACATTCTAATCTTAAATATAAAAGAAGTAGCATAAAAGGAAAAGGGATATCAGTGTAATGTTTTCTATTTATCTTTAACATTCACTCAGTACATACATCAAATATTGAACAGAAACTTTTTTTTTTCAAAAGTGTGCCTGAGTCATCTGAATATCATGGAAAGAATGCTAACATATCCTTAGGCAAACATCTTTTAGTCTTCTAACATAACCTAATACTACTTAAAATGCAACCATCTTTTAAATTCATGCTTTTCCTCAGGCATATTCTTTGAAAAGAGAGATGCGACTACCTTCTGAATTGCATACGATGTAGCTTTATTTCCATATCCTCAGTAAAGATTTATGATATAAACACTCCAGTTTTTTTTCTTACTTGCACTGCTGTGATAACTAATAAATCCCAGTTGCCACTCTTTCTCCAAATATCAGTAAGGATCATCCTAGAGTCCCCCATCCACACAAAACTGAGGATAGAATTCATAATGAATAAGATAGATTACTTTTTAGGAATCAATTCTCTCTCATCTTGGTCTAACGTTTGGTCTCCCAAACACCATCAAACTTTTACATGATTTAAATTGATTTCCTCCAGATAATGGGAAAACAGTAGTAGTAATAAGAATAACAAAAGTAAATGCCATGTACAATTATTTATAGAATACTAACTTATTAAAAGATGGTCTATAATTCTAGAAGATTCATATGTTATTAATATGAATTTTAAAAGAAAGGAAAATGGGCACACAGACTGAACCTACAACCAGAGACCTTGCATAGGTGCTAACTAGTTCCTTTGTATGTATGTTACAGTTGTATAGATTGGTCTTCTTGTGAACTTAACTGTGGAACAGGGGCTGTCTCTAACTTTTGCCTGGTTTTGGGAGAGTTTTCCTCTTATTCCAGCTTTTATATGATGGAGATGCCTAGTCTTACTACAACTTGATATACCATTTTTTGTTGATATCTATGACAAGCTTGCCCTTTCCTGGATAAAAATGAAGGTGGAGCGGATGGGGAGGGAGGGAGAAGAGGAAGAAGAGACTGGGAGGAGAAGAATGAGAGAAAAATAAGGTCAGGATATAAAAAAAAAATATGTGCTTCCCTGCTCCCCTATCCAACTCTCCTATATCCCAAACATCCTGTTTCCCCAAGTTCCCCCCATCCTCCCCTTCTCACTTTTCTCTCCCCCTCTCCCCTT
>NC_022021.1:20184388-20186318 GCF_000317375.1 Microtus ochrogaster
GGAGTGCTAGAAAAGCTGCTACCTTGTAAAAAGTGGTAAAACTGCATCTAACCTCACCCTTTCATGACTAAGGCCTTCAGTTTTACCCCAACATCATTTTCTTCCAGGCTTCTAGCTTAGTAAAGACCATTTTGTATCTAAAGTTCTATGTCTCTGGGCATTAACATAGAATATTCTATGAATTTATCTTATGGTGACTGTTGACTATAAAATGGGCAATAATCGAAACCCTTTTGAACATTTAATTGATTTAATAATTATGTATCATTTCTTTCCTTTTCAGAACATTGCAAGATGAAAGCTTGCTACAGTAAAAAGATGAGAGGAGAGGCTAAAAAGGGGGAAGAAATGGAGCCAAGATCAAGAACCAGCTAATAAAAAAGTCAATGAAATTTTTCTAGAATTTTTGTCTCCAAGTTTCTGAGCAAGGTAAGAAAAGTAATACACATAGATTTGATTTGTGTATTAATATAAATTATTGCCTAAAATAAAAGGACATTTAGGATATATAAAGCTCAATAAGTACTTGTAAATAATTTGTAAATATCAATAAGAACATTTGGTACAGAGTTTATGATGCTGAAGAACACATTAAAACTTGAATAGATGACTGGAAAAAGTGTCCTGAGGCTGTTTAAATTTACAAAATTTCAATATATATATATATATATATATATATTTAAGAATAATATGCATCTTCATAGCTGAGTAATCTGATTTTTATCAAATTGCCTGGATCATCAAGATTACTTGGGAACAGAGAAAAAAGTAAGAAGCAAAGAAGGAAGAAATGAAAACAAATTATATATATGTATAATATATATAATTTTCTTTTCCCAGTACTGGCTGGTTTTGTGTATCAACTTGACACAAGCTATGGAGTCCTCAGAGGAAGAAGCCTTAGCTGAGGAAATGCATCCCTGAGATCCATTTTCTCATTTAGTGTACAGTGGGGGTAGAACCCATCCTATGGTGTGTGGTGCCATCTTCAGGCTATTGGTCCTAAGTTATATAAGAAGATCGGCTGAGCAAGCCATGAGGAGAAAGCCAGAGAGCAGCTCCACCCTATGGCCTCTACATCAGATCCTGCCTTCAGGTTCCTGCCATGTTTGAGTTCCTGTCCTGGCTTCCTTCAGTGATGGACTACAGTGTTGAAGTGTAAGCCAAATAAAGCCTTCCTCTCAACTAGCTTATTGGCCATGGTATTTCAACATAGCAACAGAAACCTAACTAAGACAACCTCTCATTTCTCTGCTCATTTCATTTTCCCTTACTCATCCCTTCGCTTTTTTCTTCCCCATCTATGCATTAACTTGCACAGTTTTGGGGTTGACCTGACTGGGCTACTGAGAATGAAGAAACACACGCAAACACACAAAAGCCAGAATCAGGAAGGGTCATGCCCTCTGGTGCAGACACAAGAGCAACAACCAGGAAACTCAACATGTTTATTATTATACAAAACATAAACAAGGATTCAGGTTATCTGATCTCTGTAGGATAGGTAGGAGCACAGTCTCAGGCTGCAGTCATCCACACAAGGAAACTTCTCTTGATATTTTATGCAGACACTATCACCATCTGTACTCAGACCAGAGGAAGGCTTTGCAATTCCCCTGAGACTGAGCCAGGAAAGGCTTGCCATTCCTATGGATGTTAGTTATTGGCATCCTTGACATGGCGGTGATCATGTCAACTTTAAACATTTACTTAAGAGTTCTGATCTCCAAAATATATAAAGAACTCAAGAAACTTGACTGTAAAATGCTATTCAATCCAATTATAAAATGGGGCACTGAGCTGAACAGAGAATTCTCAACAGAGGAAGTTCAAATGGCCAAAAGACATTTAAGGTCATGCTCAACTTCCTTAGCGATCAGGGAAATGCAAATCAAGACAACTTTAAGATACCATCTTACACCTGTCAGAA
>NC_022021.1:20187303-20190060 GCF_000317375.1 Microtus ochrogaster
GGGGGAGGGAAATGGGAGGCGGTGGCGGGGAGGAGGCAGAAATCTTTAATAATTAATTAATTAATTAAGTCCACTAGGGAAACGTAAAAAAAAGAGTTCAACCACTCCTCCCATTTCTCCTTCTCTATCATTTCTTCCTTCTTTGCTTCTTACTTTCTTTCTGTGTTCCAATGTAATCTTGATGATCCAGGCAATTTGATAAATATCCGATTACTGAGCTATGTAGATGCATATTATTCTTAAACTTTCTCCTTTGTGGAGGAGTGTTTTGTCTGCATGGATCACGTGTATGTCTGATGCCTGTGGATACTGGAAGAGAGTGAGTGATCCACCCCTTGCAACTGGAGTTAGAGATACTTGTGAGATTGCATGTTGATGCTTGTAATTCAAACTGTATCCTCTGAGAGAGTATCTAGCTCTCTTAACCACTGCAACATCTCTCCATCCCCAGAATGCCTATTTTTCTAGGCATAAAATGAAGAATATTTCTTGCTTGGTATTTATTGTTCTATAAAGCATCTGCACAAAATATGATCTTACAGTTGTGGAAACTAACTTATTGAAGAAATTGATGAATGGACATGAAAGAGAAAAAAATAAAGGTATGTAATTAATAAATATGTAATTATATGTCCAGTCTTCAATACATTGATGATGCTTTATTTTTCAGAGCTTTGCTGCATAGAACATATTCAACTCAGTGGTAAAAAGCAGTAACATGATGAGACATCTAACTGTATAGCCATTTAGGACTCAGTGTTCTGGTAGCCAAGAAACTGGTGTTTTCACTTGAAATTCCTTGAATATCTCAGTTTTTCATGAAAGCATTTAGGAGATATAAGAGTTTGCTTTTGATTTGATATTTCTACAGCATTAAACTGAAAACATTCTGATAAATTTTCTGTTAACATGGACCATATATGTCATGAATTATTAGTGAGGTATGCACAGTCTCCAATATATTGCATGCATCCACTTGTGCAGAATAACTCCTACACTATTATCAAACAGTTTCTTTATAAGCTACTAGATGAAAAATCCATTAAATAAACTTTAAACACTATTGCATTTGCAATTTATATAAATATGGTGAAGTATACACTAGTATTGCACCCCAGAAAATATTTTAAAATATTTTTGCTACTGCAAATAAGATTGAGGTTACCTGTGAAACATGACTCTGTATATCAAGTCCTGTTGAAGTGGATTAGCGCTTATACATTCAGCAGAAATATCACTTATAAAATATACTATACAATATGAGGGATATCATCAATAAATTATGAACCTTAAATCTGAAACACTGATATAGCAAAAATACAGTCCTTTAAAAGAAGAGGCTGTAAGCGCAAGCATTAGTAAGCCCATCCCTACTAATTATGAGGTTTTGTTTCCGAGGTGTGTGAATTATTTAAATGGAAACCCATGTGCAAGAACACTGGCAGTACAAAAGGAAGGGAGCCTTTATTCTTATCAGACAAGGACAGCAGAAGAACATCATTTCAGTTCATGTCAACACTCCAGGAGTCAAGCTCTTCAACAGTAACATTGATGAACTAGATGAAACAAATGATTTCAATATGCATTTTTCTTCCTTTTAATTCTAAAAAATCATGATGGAACATAGAACAAAAGGTTAGCAGGTTTTGTTTCTAAAATATGTGAAGCATTGTGGAATAATCTCAATGGGTATAGTATTTGCTTCACACACAAGAAAACAAGAAGTATTATTTCCAGGACTCACAAGCCTTGTGATATGGGCTGACACTCCCAGTGGGGAACAGGCAGAGGAAGGCAGTTTATAGGGCTCATTTGCCAGACAATCTAAGCAAAACAGTGAGCTCTTGATTCAGAGAGAGAATTTATCAAAAATTAGCTGGGGTGCAAAAGAAAAGAATCATAACTGAAGTTAAACTAGTTCTTCTAAATGTTCATTCACAGGAGGTGCACTTCACACAAGCACACACACACACACACACGCACACACACACACACAAATTTGAGGGCTGTAATTCAAACTTGGTCAGTGTGAAACTTTGCCCTTTAAATTAATAAGAGAAAGTTAGCATTATGAGACACTACCACAAATATTCTGTGAAATTTAATTTGAAAACATGCAAATACCATTCAAGGAAAATTCCTACCATGAAAACTAGACTGTTCTTTTAATGATGTCTTATTGCTAGCCACATGAAGGTGGCACTTGAAGCCAACTTTTAAAAGCTAAATACACACAAATTCCCACACATCTGTCTCCAGTTATAATTCTAACATTAATTCAGTATTTAGCATATTTTCACCTTCAAAAAACAAAATCTGATAAAATTTAGTGCCCAAGAGTTTATCTTCTTGTTTGTACTTTAGATATGCATACCAAGATAGGTAACAAAATTACTCTATGAAATAATAAACAGATAGATATATGACAGACAGATAGATGATAGATAGTAGATAAAAGATACATAGATGATAGATAAATAAATAGACAGACAGACAGACAGATGATAGATAATAGATAAAAGATAGATAGATAGATAGATAGATAGATAGATAGATAGATAGATAGATGATAGACACATAGATAGATAAATAGATAGACAGACAGATAGATGATAGATAATAGATAAATGATAGATAGATGATAGATAGATGATAGATAGATGATAGATAGATAGATAGATAGATAGATAGATAGATAGATGACAGACAGATAGATGATAGATAATAGATAAAAGATAGATGATAGATAGATAGATA
>NC_022021.1:20190160-20192587 GCF_000317375.1 Microtus ochrogaster
AGATAGATAGATAAATCCATTTCAAAAGTGAAAGGAACAACTATCCCTCAGGACATTTCCATAGGTCACAAATGAAAGGCTTAAAGTCACAAAGTGAGTCAAAAAGTTTCGGTCAAAGAAACAGCACCAAACTTTGAACTTACATATTTACAAATAAAACATACAAACATACATGGAAAGAAATAGGATTAATGTAATAAATATTGCTTCCAAGCCTTAACTATCGGCCTCTAGAATATAATATATTAATTTAAATGGTAGATTCCCAGGATGGACTACATCATGTTCATTCTTATAAAATTTAATTGAATGCCATTTATTATGACAAAGTAATTATCATTTGGTAATTTGTGTATATTATTGAACTCTAAAAGCAGAATGGCCAGTGGCTGTTGACTTATTTTGAATTAAACTGAAACTATCAGATAATTTTCAACTGAAGGAATGAATTCATATTAATATCATGTGCAGAAATTAAAAGACACTTTTATGAGTTAAGATAAATAGGTGCTGCTGTTCCCCACTCTCAGGGTCACCACCGGGATGCTGCAGGTCCCATTATATGTGTCATTCGAGCTGATGTTGAGCGCTCTGGTCACAGTCAGGTTGTTGTCTTTCTTCAAGTAGGTGATGTTCAGTTATAGCGCCATAGAGGCAAGCAGGCAGGTTCCATTTTCACCAGTCACATTGTACTTAGCCACAGTGGGGTTTGTGGGCACAAGTGATGGCAAGGGGCTAAGTGGCACAGTGGTCGGGGAAGGTCTGTCCTGCATGCCTTGTGTCTCTTCTTTGCTGAAGTTGCTATTCGACAGGTAGGCCTGAATAGTGACATCACGGAGTGTGATGGTCACACTCCCATGTGGATCTCAGTCGCACCCAAGCATCAATGTTTTGTTGATGTCTGCCTTGATGTCAGTTATGGAGTCCACATAGTGGATCCCTTTGATGCTGGCGTTGGGGAAATGCTGTGTGTCTGACAAGTTGTAGGTGAAGCTCGTGTGCTGGACACAGTAACGTGTTGTGTTTCTCGTGAACTTGAGCGTCAGTAGATATGCGCTTCCAAAAGCAATGATGAGACTGGGTTCAGAAGCATTTTCTCTAATACGGGAACTGCTACTGTTCAGTACTTCAGAGGACGGCAGCACAATGGTCGAGTTCGAGCAGCAAGACGAGCAGCAAGACGAGCAGTGGCAGCCTGGCGCCGGGGCCGCCATGTCTGTCCTGAAGTTGAAGTTTTGGATGAACACCAGTTTGACCCTGTTTTTGCTACAAGATGTCCAGTTGAACATGACTCTTCCCGATGCCAGAGAGGCCACATTCTTCGCGTCTAACCATTCACTGAGAGCTCTTCAGGCCACGATCGAGAACTCATACGTGTACAACCCCGAGGAGCACATCTACATCAACAAGGCCTTTTCCTTTAATGTCTTCAGCATTCAGGTTCAGGCTTTCACGGTCGAAAGTGACAGGTTTGGGTCTGTGGAAGTGTATGTGCAGCAGGATGGTAACAACATGCTGATCCCCATTGCTGTGGGCGGTGCCCTGCAGGGCTGGTCCTCAACGTCCTCATCGCCTACCTCAGCGGCAGGAAGAGGAGTCATGCTGGCTACCAGACCACACAGCCTGGTGGGCAGGCGGGTGTGCCACTGACGCCCAGGGGTCTGTTCTTATGTCCCAAGCTTAAATATGTGTGGAAGGGAAACATACTTTCTGGCAAACTGTTTTCAAATCTGCTTTATCAAATGTGACGTTTATCTTGCAACATTTACTATGCACAAGAATAACTATTGACCAAGCGGTGAGTGCCTGCCTACCGGACAGGGTCCCCTGTAAGGGAGCCCGGTCACCTTCAGCTCCTGCGCCAGGCTTCCGGTGCTCTTCTGGATACCGCCCCCCCCTTGCTCCATTCATCCTTTTGTCCCCGGATCATTGGGCTACTGCAAGGCCCTGTTTAGTTGCTGAGGAATCCAATCTGGACGGGTGAGTGTGTGCTATCCAGGGGTGGATTGCCCCGGAAGAGAGCACAAACCCCCCTCCCCCAGCTCCCTCTGCAGGGCTGTCTTTCTTTTGCACGACCCAGCCCCCGAACACCCCTCCCCAACCCTGCCCTGCTCTATGCTAGGACCAGTGCTCAAGAACAGTTTTAAGCTCCTACACTAAGGCCTCAGGGTCCCCTGTAAGGGAGCCCGGGCACCTTCAGCTTGTGCACCAGGCTTCCTGTGCTCTTCTGGATTCATCCCCCCCTTGCTCCATTCATCCTTTTGTCCCCGGATCATTGGGCTACTGCAAGGCCCTGTTTAGTTGCTGAGGAATTCCATCTGGACGGGTGAGTATGTGCTATCCAGGGGCGGATTGTCCCAGAAGAGAGCACAAACCCCCCTCCCCCAGCTCCTTCTGAAGGGCTGTCTTTCTTACACACGACCCCCC
>NC_022021.1:20197466-20217976 GCF_000317375.1 Microtus ochrogaster
GCTGACACTTTTATAAATAGAAAATGGCATTATTTTTATTTACTTTTTGTAAAGTGATTTCCAGTCTTCTGTTAGCATTCATGGTAGCCCTGTTTCGGCACTGTGTATAATAATAGATTCACACTGCTGACCTGCGGCGAAGGTGGGTTGTACACTGAGGACCAGCTCACGTGTAATTGCCATAATGGTGCTAATAAAAAGTCTTCGTCTTAAAAAAAAAAATTAAAAAGATAAATAAGTGAATGAAGAGCAATATTTTCATTTATCATTAGCTCCAATATTTATGCTGTGACAAATTAAAATATTGTTATAAACCTAATATTATATTTCTTTGGTATTATCCTAAAATGTTGAAGTATTACATTTAGAATATAAAATTTTAAATATTTTCACCAAGTAAATTGTATATATAAATCATATACAGCACATTTTTCTATCTCTGTTGTTCTCATATTACATATTGTTTTTTTAATGTCAGCTCTGAAAATATTTATGAAATTAAGTAGTTCATAGTTAATGTAAAATTTAATATAAAGATAAATAGCTTTTTATCTAAAAGCTGACAGATATTTAATTTGAGCTTGTGTGTTTTATTTTTTTCTTTTCTTGCTTTTTTTCTGTTTTGCTTTTTGTCTGTCTGTCCATTTGTTTGTTAGGCATCAGACTAAGCTGAAATTCATTATGTTCCTTTCACTGCATTCTCTAGGCTGGTATTCCTAACATGTGGTCTGAATACATTCTTTTTTACAAATAAGGTGTCTACAATTCAAGGTTTTGGAGGCAAACTTTTTAAAAATCAAGAAATATGACATATAAATGATTCCATGTTTTCATGTAACTAAAATGTAATGCTCTAATAATTTTGTCTACTGTTCCGACTTTAAAATAGCTTGGGAAGAAATATATAAACATTTTTTATAAGTTAAGGTTACAATTCCTAAGAAAACAGTCAACACTTTTTTATATGTATAAATTTCTGTACCAAGTACAAACCATGAGTTTGAAAAGAACAGTGTCTGAAATTCAACTGGAATTTGGAGACTAGAAACAACAATTTAATCTCACTTTTTATCTTGGGTCTAGTGTATGCAATCAAGGTGTCTTATTATTCTCAAACCAACCATTTACGTTACCTCACTATATACTCAAAACACAATTTTTGTTATCTTTAAACCAATAATATTTCTTATTTTTTCCCTTAAATGTCTTCTAACCCCAGCTGCAAAAACTTTAAATTCACATGTACTAGTTCAGTACATCTTCCCATATTCAAGAAATGTGCCCCATTTATTACAATATCAGTGGATAACCTTGAGAATTCTAAAATGAGACATTTGAGGGTACATAAACTAAAGACATAGACTCTCTGTCATTGACTTATGAACTCATTTATCAAATACTAACTAGTATTTTCTACATCTCAGAAATATAAGAGCTGAAAGAGTACTGGCAACTGAGAAGCAGTGAAGTCAGAAAGGGATAAAGCAAAATACAGTTATCAATCTGAATAATTCTCAGGCAATCTTCTTCAATCAGAAATGCCAGCAACTGAGCAATCTGTGGCTCATCACAGTGACTAACCTTTTAAAAATAATCCACTGCGGAATTTGTTTTCTCACTAGATACAACTGAAGAGAGATTTAGGAAGCTTAGTTTTGTTCTACACTGACTGTTCTCGTTAAATAGGTGCATTGACTGAGTAGATATCCCCAAACATCTTCCCTGAAAACAATGTGTTTATAATATCATCACCTGTTAGTCACATATCTAAGTACATAAACCTTTTATCAAAAGTCTCCAGTTGACTCTTTTATTTTTTTTTTTTTTGAATTTCAGGGGAGATGTGTATGAATGTTGTATAAAACCAAATAAATAGCCATTAACATAAAATTGAAATCATAGCAATTGTTTTTTTGTAATTTGTGTAGAAAAGCCAGTTGATTTTCTAGAAAGTAAATGAAAAGTTTAGAGTTCCAAATACATTGTTGTTTGAACTTAAATTAGAACAAGTACTTTCCATTATGTTTTCTCAAGAATTATTGAAAATATTCAACAGATTATCTTTCTTAACTTCAAGAAATTTTAATAATTTTTAAAAATATTTTATTGCTTTATAAATAATACCATTCAAAATTTCCACTTCCTCCCCTCCTCCCATTTCTTTCCCACTCCCCCACTCACTCTTTCCCCTCCCCCTCCAGTCCTAAGAGAGGGCAGGTTATCCTGCCCTGTGGGAAGTCCAAGCCCCCTCCCCCATCCAGGCCTATGAAGGTGTGCATCCAAACAGACTAGGATCCCAAAAAGCCAGTACATGTACTAGACACCAATATCAGTGCCATTATCATTAGCTTCTCAGTCAACCCCCATTGTCAGACACATTCCGAGAGTCCAGTTTGATCACATGCTCATTCAGTGCCAGTCCAGCTGGCTTTGGTGAGCTCCCATTAGGTCAGGCACATTGTCTTAGTGGGTGGGCCAACCCCTCAAGGTCCTGATTCCTTGCTCATCTCCCTCCTTCTGGTCTTCAAATGGACCTTGAGAGCTCAGTCCAGTGCTCCAATGTGGGTCTCTGTCTCCATGCATCACCGGATGAATGTTCATATTCATATTTTTGGGTCTGGGTTATTTCACTCAGGACAGTGTTTTCTTTTTCCATCCATTTGTATTCAAAATTCAAGATGTCATTGTTTTTACTCTGAGTAGTACTTTAATGTGAATATGTGCCACACGTTCTTTATCCATTCTTCCATTGAGGGGCATCTAGATTATTTCCAGGTTCTGGCTATTCCACTGAACAGAGAATTCTCAACAGAAGAACTTCAAATGGGCAAAAAATACTTAGGGTATGGTCAACTTCCTTAGCAATCATGGAAATGCAAATCAAAATAACTTTGAGATACCATCTTACACCTGTCGGAATGGCTAAAATCAAAAAACACTAATAATAGCCTATGCTGGAGAGAATGTGGGCTAAAGGAAACACTCATCCATTGCTGGTGGGAATGCAAACGTGTGCAACTGATTGGAAATAAGTGTGGCAGTTTCTCAGAAAATTGGGAGTCAAACTACCTCAGGATCCAGCAATACCACTCTTGGGAATATATGCAAGAGATGCCCAATCATACTGCAAAAGCATTTGTTCAACTATGTTCATAATCAGGGTCTAATGATGTATTTATATCTGACATCAATTGAGTGTAACACCAATAAAATTGTTATTATAAATTTAAAATAACTAATAAATAAATAAACACATTCTTATTCACTTGTTTGGTGAGTGACAGGAATGGATTTTACAGTGTCTTTTTCTCAGTGCTCTTTCAGATGTGAATGTTCTCACAAGTTTTCTATCCAACACAAAAGCAAGGTTGCTTTGTGCATAAGAGTCAGATCATTAGAAATTAATTAGAGCCCCAGGTAGAGAAATGTATCTCTAACATGAAGGGCTTGTTCCTTTCTTCTCATAGATTATCCTAAAGAAATCATAATAAATACAAAATGTCTACAGGACTAGTTTGCATAATGTGTCCAAGGTATTAGTTTTCAAAAATTGTTAGCTTTGAATGCAGACATAATGACTTGAAATGCTTAGAACAGTCATCCGTTCATTGGTTCTCACTGCTTCTAAGGCTTCCACCCCATAATACAGTGCCTCATACTATGGTGAACTTCATCCATAAAATTATTTTCCTTGTAACGTCATAAGTATGACATAATCATGAATCATGATTTAAATATCTGTGAGATGACCCCTATGAAAGGGTTGTTTGACCCCCCAAAAGGTCATAACCTACAGGTTGAGAACTGATGAATTATATAGATGTCAATGCAAATGGCTAGAGAAAGGAATTACAATTGTATGAGAGCCAAGAAGGAAGAAAGCTTATCTAGAAAATGAGTAGAAGGGAGCAATTGAATCATATAGCTTGCCTGGAGGATGTGCATTGTATTTTGACAAGAAAGGGAAACATTAACAGTTTATAAAGAAGGTGTATAAAATTACTAATTAGTGTGTTCCTCCTAGACACAACCACAATTATTGGAGTATTAGTTACCAGATGGTATACTCTCAACAATATCCATCTGAAACTCACTCCTCTGGTAGTTCAGAATATGGCTGTCTTTGGAGATAGTATCAAACTGATTCCCAGAGTGGCTCTCATGAAGAATAAAGACACATGTGAAAATGTAAAGGAAAGGAATTTCTGTATCTTGTTGGTAAGAATATAAATTAGAAAAGCTACTACATTGACATTCCTCAAGAAATTAAAAATGAAACCTAGCTATGATGCTCTTTGGCCTCTGTGTCAGCATAGACCAGAAACAGCTGTGCACTGAAGTTTACTGTGGCTTATTTAAAACAACCAAGCTATAGAATCAGCCTAAATCTCCAACTACAGACAAGTGAATACAACAAATGTAGCATATTCATGCTGGGAGCGTTTATTCAGTTGAATATGAGCTAAATTATGTCATTTTCAGTTAAACAGTTGGAATTAATGATCAACATTTTAAAAGTAATAAGCATGAATGAAAGTGACAAGCGTAATATCTGTTTGGAAAGAGGAAGAATGCCCTAGGATAAGAACCAGGAAGAAAAGAGAATGGGGGGGGGTAAGCAAAGTATATGCAGAGAGGGAAGGTCACATAAAGATCCAGACAAGTAAAGGAAGAGGTCAAAGAGAAAGTCGAGCCTACCACCATTGTGATCTCAAACCTCCAGATCCCTAAACACTGAGAAATTTACTTTCTACTCTTTAAACTACCTAGTCTCTGGCATTTTGTTACCACACCCTAGACAACTTTTACTGAGTTTCCAATAAAGCATCCTTTAACGCTCAGGCACAGAAACAAATTATAAATATCTACTGAATCAGGGTTTGTTTTTCTTGGGAAGCAGAAAGTATTGTAGTTCATAGCATTTTAAGAAAATGCCTCTTTCAAGTATAAAGCCTGTGTAAAGTTTGCAAACTCTTTTAAATTTCAGTTTGTATATGGGAATACCTGAGGGGCCACTGGAATCAGTCTTTCAAATATAAAGCTTCCTACCAAGGGTTTCAAAACACTTCAAAGGAATTTTCTTGACAATTCCCGTCACCACATGAAGCAGATAAGTGAGAAATAGTATCATTCCTGTTTGACAATTCTATACACCTACTGAATTGATTATAGGATCTCTATAACTGATTATATAATTTATTTCTTGAAAATGAATACATCTCCAGAGATAAAACGATGTTCAATTAGAAAAATAGTGTAATATTGGGTAATAATTACTGTCATGTTCTGAGTGACATGAACACTTGGTAAGACATAGCATGATCCTTGAGCTCCTTACATAGGATAGATTCTCCAATCTGTTTATTATTTCCTTGGAAAAGGAGTTAAAACAAACTGGCAAGATGGTGGCTTAATCTTTGCCATTAACATCAAACTGAGGAAATTCATTGCTTTTTCTTTAAAATCCAATGATAACATCTAATGCACATTTAAAAGAATGCCCAAACACTCCTAAATCCAAGCCAATAGAAATAATTGTGTGTGTGTGTGTGTGTGTGTGTGTGTGTGTGTGTGTGTGTGTTTGGCTGTTAGTACAGTAAAGGTGTTTATCATGATGTATAGAGAGTTGACTTCTGTTTTAAAATAAAAAGAATTTCAAACAAAATAAGTACCACATCACTAATAATCAAATTCTCACTGTATGCCAAATACAGCTTACCTTTAGAAAGATAAAGACAAATGTCCCCACCGTGTCCTTCTGACCTTGACAACTTTGGTTTCTTTACTCATAATTGGGCTTCTTAAACTTGAAATTCACAGAATTTCTTATATTCATTAGATTTTTAAATAAAGCTAACTCAAGCCACTCAGATGAAATGTTAATATAAAAATCTCTCCTTTCATCAAGTAATACTTATTCTGAGAAAAAAGCTAAATCAATAAACAGCCATGTCATCATTGTGATGGATGCATCATGGTGGCAACAGCAGCAAACATGGAAACAACTAATCAGACAACATTATTTTCTCAAAATATTAGTTGAGTAAAGCTGCTCTAAGAAAATGATGTTTTGTTAAGATTATAAGAGAACTGTCCAGCTTTTTGAAAAGTCATATTAAAAATTAAAAATAAAAGTGTGGTGTGATGTTTTGCTCTTTACACTTTTGGTCGTTTGGGAGCCCCCACCCTTGAACCCAAATAAATCACACAGAAAGGTTTATTCTTAGTTTTGAATGCCTGGCCTTAGCTTGGTTTGTTTCTTCCCAGTTTTTTTTTTTTTAACTTAAGCTATCCTGACCCCCTTTTGCCTCTGGCATTTTTCCTCTTCTTACTTATGTATATCTTAATTTCACTCTTATTTTGTGAAAGGCTGGGTGGATGCCCCTGATGTCCCCCTCCCCTTCTCTCATTGCTTTATCTTCTTCTTCCTTGTTTTTCCTATTTAATTCCTCTGCCTGACAAAACTACCTACTCTTGCTCCTGTCTTCTATTGACAATTCAGTTCTTTATCAGGACCACCAGGTGTTTGAACAGGCAAACAAATCACAGTTTCATAGAGTTTAACAAATGCAGCACAAACAAAAACATACATCGTAAAATCATATTTCCCAACACAAAGGTCAACTCAATTCTCAAGGATCTGATGCGGAAGTGACAGAGTAGGTCATTAGGACTGCTAAGAAAAGCAGGCAAAGCAAAATAAAAATGCGTGACTTCTGCCTTGTTGATTATTTTCATGTCATGCAAAACAGACTGTGAGCCCGAGAAGCCAGGTTTGAAAAGTATACACCAAAATACACCAGAGATTTCTGTAGATGGAAGTTTCTGTCCCACTGGTCCCGAAGCTGTTCAGTCCCAAAGAAACACACAGAGGATTATAATAATTATGAACTCTTTAGCTCAGGCTTATTATTAACTAGCTCTTACAACATCAATTAACCCATAATTCTTGTATATGTTTAGCCATGTGGCTTGGTACCTATTTTCAGTGAGGCATTCTCATCTTGCTTCTTCTCTCAATGGCTAGTGACTGTATCTCTGCCTTTTCTCTTTCCAGAATTCTCTTAGTCTGATTTCCCTGCCTATGCTTCTTCCTCCCTGGCTACTGGACAACCAGCAGTTTACTAAATCAATACAAGTGACAAATCTTTATAGTGTACAAAATCCTTATCCCACAGCACATCTCTCTAAATTGCAGTCTTAAATACTTTGGTAAATTCATGGTGGATCTGCTTGGTGTATTTTTTTAAAAAAACTAGCCTAGAGATGTGATGTACAGGAAAATATCATTCCGGGAGAATTACCCCATGGAGATGATGGAGCATTTGTTCCAGGACTGTGTCCGTCTGTACCTGCAGCTTTACCTATAATCCTGGAAGTTTTGTAAAAGCAAATTTTATTTGACTTCCTTCCAAGCTTTTATAAGTACAGATTAAATTCTGCTCACCATGCTGTCTTCATCTTGAAATGGAGTCCAGGATTCTAAGAACAATCTGAGTTATTTGCCTGGTGATTAACCTATAGTAGAATGGCAAACATTTTTTGATGTACCCAGTGTCTTAATCAATATTAATTTCACCATAAGGTAGATATTTTCACAGAAATTTCAGAAGAAATAGAGTCTAGATTGAAAAGATTTACATTATGAAATTTATTGATAAATAGCTTGGCAATAAATTAGATTATATCTTGTCACATGTTTGTATTTATTTTATAAAAATCTTAGATAATATTTTAAATAACAAGACTGCAGCAAATACTAAATGAGTTAGTTCTATGTACCAAAACTCTAGGAGGTTCCTAGCCATCATCTTTAAAGTATTTTCCTCTTACAATAGGGCAGTTAGTAATTAACACATGATTATAAAAATTCTCCATGAGAACATTCAAAATTATTGAGTTAGGAGACATCACTGATCCAACTTAATTTTTTTTGTGTGTGTGTAACATAGTTAACCAAAGAAGTGAAAGTCACTTAGACAATCTTCTGAAAATTATATGGTGAGAGCTGGGACTGTCCAAAAAATTCTTCTTGGGAATTACACAAATTATTTAAATATCTTAGAATTTTGGACATTGATACATAAGAATTCAACATGATAATTATTAATACAGACCTTGACTTCATTTCTACACTGTATTGATTGAAATACAAAAGATACACAAAAAGTAAAAATAATTTTAAAATGTGTGAAATTAATTGTTTATGTGAAATAGCAAAAGAGCTCAAGTTCAGGCTGTAATTCAAAGTCATTTCCAAAACATGTCTGAGACTATCATTGAGGCTGACATTTTAAAATATTCATATTTCTATTGTTCTCTTTGGAGAGCCAGAGCATGTAAACTTGGGATAATGAAATGTATTTCCAAACTAATTTAAAATGGTGCCTATAACTGGGGAATTATAGAAAATATTGAGGTTGACATTCTAAAGCCAAAAGCTGGTCACAAAGTAAAAGAAGGGCTGATATAAACATAGAGGTTAATTTGCTTCTGACTTGTGGAAAAGATTAAATAAATATGCAATAAAATGGATACTTTATAAGATGATTATTCATAGTTAAAGTTAGTCTTGGCAATATTGCTTTCTTATATATTTTTTCATTTTTGATAATTGTGATAAATAGGTTCAAATGTCTATGAAGTGTATATTGTTTCAATAGACTGCTTCATTTAATTAAATTGAACAAAATATCACTGGGCGTGGATGGCCACTATCTCTACATGTGTAATTTCTAAGCCACGGAAGGAAAAAAAACTTATCATTTCTCAAAGAATGTAGTTGGAATGGATGAGTAGGCATAAATGACATTCTAAGCATGCTCTAACAACAATCCCTGTGTTCTGATCTTTCCTATTAATCCGTATTTTCATGTGGAGAAGAGTGATATTTTAATACTCTTTTCTAAAATCACCAGCATTTGGATGCCCACATTAGACCAGGCCCAGAGGGAGTGAAAGGGAAGAACAATTAACTTTCACTTGTAGGCATCCATCATCCACGGAAATAGAGCCAGAAGAGACCCCTCAATCTAAGAGCCTCTTTCCCGTAACTGCCAGTTCACTTTAATCACAAAATCTTCATTGGGCAGATTCAGCCTGTCTTATATTTTATTGAAAGCGATGACAGAAATTAAGTGGCTTGTCATGCAACAATTATTAGCGAATCTGGTATGTATGACTCAGAGGTCTCAGGTTTCCAGTATGTTACTCAGCGATATACACTTCTTTCTCTTTTTGTCTGTGTCTGTCACATGGGGGTGGTGTTGTGATTGAACCTCAGCAATAAAATCAATTCATTTAACTTTCACAAACTGACAATCAAATTTCATTTCCCACTCAGTCTTTACACTTTTGAAAATATGCTACAAGCTTCTTCTACAACTTTATTTCCCTTTACTATGGAAGGTCCTTTTCCATCTAGCCTACTTCCTGAGAATATTAATGATATAGAATTATAAAGTCATTGCCATTTGTTTGAAATGCAGATCACCAGGTTTAGTAAGTGCAGATTGGATTGGAAAGAGAAGAGATTCAAATGCAGCTTTGCTGCCAGAAGACATCGCTCATTCACTGATTTAGAATCGGTGAAAAGTGTGACAGGAAAGACTATGTCTTGGCAAAAGGGCTTGATACATGTTCAAGAACAAAACAAACTATCCTCTTATGGTTTTTAGCCATAGAACACTAAAAAATTCTCAACTGCAAAGGCTACAGGCCCTGACTTCTCCTTCATCATACCAGGATGGAAATAAATTTCAAAATTAGATATATCAAAGCTTACACAATTCATTGCTGACACAATTGATTTAAGTTGTCTCTTATTGAAAAATATATTAATTATATTTCTGCCTTTTTGTCATGTAAATTTAGAACTCACAAAAAGAAACAGATGGATATCTTTTGGAGATTAATTTTTCTTTTGATTAAAACACAAGAAGTTAGGTTTTTTCATATTCAATATAGGTAAAGTTCCTCCTCAAACTTTGAGCAGAGATGAAATGTTGGGAAATTATAAATGTCAACTTTGCACTGTGATTATTTTTGGGAAAGGTAACAATTACTGCCAACAACATCATAACTTTCAAATAACAAAATGATTGCCTATAAAATATTAAAATAGAATCCATTCATGAAGCTACATATATCACATTAACTTAAAATTTTATAAAAATTGCCAAACTACAGTACAACTAAACATTTTAAAGTAATTTTTTTTAAATCTGCCATTTGTGCTGTCATGCAAAGTTATGCTTGTAGGGATGTTAATCACTAAGAATTATTTTGTCATTATGAAATTTTTAACAAACATGAAGTCTATGCCAGTTCTACTACATCATGTTGATGCAATAGTGAATAAAAAGATGATATTCATATAATGTGGGGATTTGATACTGTAGTCTAACATTCAGATAAGTCTGTACACAGGAAAATATGAAATGCTGAGATATCAAATTAAGGAGATAACTAATTCAGATGTGAATGTCTGATGATATCAAATGGATAAAAACAGGAATTAGAAATCTTGTAAGCAGTTGACTCAGCTGAGATAATGTCTAGTGGTCAAGTTTTCAGGATGGCTGTCAATCAGTTAGATGAATGCATTTTGTATTAAAATTCAGAAATTCATACTTTAACTTCATGTGGCTATAGTGCTAAGAAATTACATGTAAGAGAAGCTGTGATGAAGAAATCCATATAGATGTATCATCGTGTAGCACAATTCTTATGAATTTAGTACTATTTTGAGAGTTGCTCCTATCTTACAGTGCAATTTAGAATATTATGGTTTTGCCTATAGCTTTTTTGCCACTGTTTGTTCTGAGTTTTTGTTTAGTTTGCTGTCCTGACAATGGAACCTGACCTAACCAGAAAACAATTGCAAACTAAAACCAAACACTTTAGAGTAATGCTTTGATTTACTATAATTATAAATCCTATTAGTGGCCAGGGAGTGGTGATGCACACCCTTAATCATAACACTCAGGAGGCAGAGGCAGACAGATTTCTGTGAGTTTGAAACTAGTCTAGCTAGTTCCAGGATGACCAGATCTTCACAGAGAAGCCATGTTTTAAAAAAACAAGCAAAAAATCAAATGAACTGATCATTCTAGTTTATCATATTTGATGCAGTATTGGTTGATTTCCCTGATTAATTATCAAGATTTGTTGAATCTAATATTTTGTCCTTAGGTACGGACAAAGTGATTAATTGGTTGTTTGGTGATATTCTGCTGTTTGCTTTCTCCAGGAATTGGGAATTGGTAGTTTTACTAGATTGCTTCCATCTCTGTTATAGTTAAGGTGCAAAATCTTAGCTTTTAACTGTTTTCTTTTTATGGATAACTTAAAGAAAATGAACTTGATACATGGTGAGTAGTCTGAATTTTAGTCTTAGCAACTGTTTATCTGAGGCTTTGGTGGTGCCTTAGTAGGTAATATGCCTGCCAGGCAAACATAAAGAAAGACTCAAGTTCAGATCTCCCACATTCAATAAAAAGGTAAGCATTCCAGCAAGAGCAGGTTACCTTAGCACTTGGCTAGATTGGATAAGCATATCTCAATAACCAATTAAATTAAAGAATAAACAAATGAATGAAAATACAGAGTCATCAAGGAAAGACACCTGATCTTAACTTAGCCTTCATCTGCATATAAGTGCATGACATGTGTACACATCCTTACTAACAAGAATGTACCATGAACACACACACACATGCACACACACATACAAAGACAAAATACAGAGGAAAACAAAGACTCAAATTCTCTCAAATAATAAAACTAGTGATTACTTGGAACATAATTTTGTGAAATATTTCTTCAGAAAAAACTGATTTTCATGGAGTTAAGTATAGAAAGCTGTGCTCTGTTTTGATTCTTTGCATTCATGTCAGAATTCTACATTCCCCGGATGATGTCTTCTTTTCAACAAAGTCTTTCTTACTTGCCAAATTCCACTGAAGGTAAATGACAGTAGGGACTTTGCTATCATGGAAATCTGTAACATGGAGGGGGCCAGGCTACTTGTTTGTTGTTGTTTTTGTCCTGCCCGGTACCCCCAGCTGTTTAGCCCCAAAGAAAATCACACATAGGTCTAAATAAATTATAAAGCTGATTGGCCCATTAGCTCTAGCCTCTCACTGGCTAACTTTCACATCTTGATTAACCCATTTTTCTGATCTATGTTAGCTATGTGGCTCAGTACCATGTTCACTGAGGCAGATCACATTAGGCTGCTTCTGTGGTCTGGGCAAGAGAGGGAGGAATCAACTTCCTCCTTCCCAGAATTCTCTTGTTCTTATTGCATAATTTCTACTTCCTACCTTGTTTTTCTACCTATATTTCATGCCTGGCCAATCAGCCTTTATTTATAACATGAATGACAGAATACAGACAATTTTCCGACACTAGAAATCACTGTAAGATATAATAAGTGTTCATTATATATGTATTTGACTAAATGACTGATAAGTGAAGTTCTGAAGAGCATGTGATTGAAGACACTAGAGTCATTACTCTGGAGAAAACTGTTCTGTAATAATAGCTAGAATTCACATTTTGCATTGTACTTTGAATTGTTAGTTGTACGTACACATTTTAAATTTGTTTTTCATACTCCCTTTGTAAAAAAGGAAACAAACAGTTTTCCTTGCTTCTTTTGTAGATTGAATTTAGAGTCTCTACAATAGTTCATAGTCTGGGAACACAGGAACATTAAAGAAGAGAACTAAAAGTTTCTGGAATGTGTGGATAAAGTCACAGTGTAAAGGACTTCCTTGAAATACTTTGGGGAATACTTTGGTGTTAATACAGGGTCTGCTGTACAGTTGTGAATATGTGGATACATATTTCTGGCTGCTCCAATGACTTCAGAGTTATTGTGAGAATCAAAGATGGCAGTTATAATGTAATGTTCACAATAGTGCCTAAGAACAAAAAAAGGGATATGAGTATGTATATTTTCTAAGGGAGGGTTTTTTTCTACTCCTATTAAAAAGGGTTTCCTTCAGAATTGTGGTAATAATTTTCTTCAAACACACATACCCATTCCATGATGCATTTCCAACTGTGGTAACATGTATAAATTATACCTGCTAAAATCAAATTTTTGGATTCTATTTATTTATTTTATATTCACAGAATATCAATTTATAATTTGTTGGAGGGAGGCCACTCAGCAGTTCAGACCGGAAATAATCACAAAGAAACTATAATATTTAAAACACTGCTTGGGTCATTAACTCTAGTTTCTTATTTTCTAAGTCTTACGTCTTAATTTAATCCATTTCTATCAATCTGCGTATCACCAGAAGGCGGTGACTTACTAGGAAAAGACCCTATATCTATTTCTCGTGGGGTTACATGGCTTCAATCTCAACTCCACATCCTTTCTCCCAGCGTTCAGTTTAGTTATCCCCATCTATTTCTACTCTACCCTATCAGGCCAAGCCAGTTTCTTTATTAACCAATGGTATATATGGGATACAGAGGGGAATCCCACACCAATAATAATTATTAGCATATTTGTTTATAATCATCTCATTTGGCATTAAATTAAAATATTCTTCTCAGGAAGTTCTGTTAAATAGAATTAATAGTGACTAAACAGGGCTTAAGGGACATAACAAATACAAAGACATTTTATCTATCATATCATAAGCTTTATATAGAACACAAACCTATTCTTCAGGGACATTCGTTGTACTTTGAAAACTTTGTTGTGGTTTTTAATATATTTTGTGGCTATTTTACATTTGAAAAGTCAACTTTCAGGAACAAGAATTCTACATCAGAAATGTATAATAGGCATATGTGTTGTTTTCAATTTCATTAGAATGCGACATCTCACTTCAGTCTTTTTTTTCCACTTATTTTTTTTTATTTTATTGACAAAAGGAATAAAAAGGATCCGTCTCCTCCCAGCCTCCCACTTCTCTCCCGTCCCCTCACCCCTCTTCCTCTCCCCCACTCCTCTCCCCCTCCCTCTCCAGTCTGAAGAGCAGTCAGGGTTCCCTGCCCTGTGGAAAGTCCAAGGTCCTCCCCCCTCCGTCCATGTTTAGGAAGGTGAACATCCATGTCTAGGCTCGCACAAAGCCAGAACATGAAGTAGAATCCAAACCCCGAGCCATTATCCTTGGCTTCTCATCAGCCCTCATTGTTCGCCATGTTCAGAGAGTCCGGTTTTATCCCATGCTTTTTCAGTCATAGTCCAGCTGGCTTTGGTGAGCTCCCAATGGATCAGCCCCACTGTCTCAGTGGGTGGGTGTGCCCCTCGTGGTCCTGACTTCTTTGCTCATCTTCTCCCTCCTTGCGCTCCTCATTGGGACCTTGGGAGCTCAGTCCAGTGCTCCAGTGTGGGTCTCTGTCTCTATCTCCATCCATCACCAGATGAAGGTTCTATGGTGATATGCAAGATATTCATCAGTATTGCTATAGGATAGGATCATTTCAGGTTCCCTATCCTCAGCTGCCCAAGACTAACTGGGGACATCGCCTTGGGCTCCTGGGAGCTACTCTAGGTTCAAGTTTCTTGCCAATCCTAAGGTGGCTCCCTTAACTAAGAATTGTGCTTCCGTGCTCTCCTATCCAACCTTACTTTATCCCAATCATCCTGTTTTCCCAAGTTCCCCCCATCCTCCCCTTCTCCCGTTTCTCTCCCCATCTCCCCTTACCCCCATAACACCCCACCCCCAAGATCCCAATTTTCTCCCCTGCAATTTTGTCTACTTCCCATAGCCAAGAGGATAACTATATGTTTTTCCTTGGGTTCACCTTCTTATTTAGCTTCTTTAGGTTCACCAATTGTAGACTCCGTGACCCTTATTTATTGCTAGAAATCAATTATGAGTGAGTACATCCCCTGTTCATCTCTTTGGGTCTGGGTTACCTCACTCAGGATAGTGTTTTCTATTTCCATCCATCTAATTTCATTAGAATGAGACATCTCACTTCAGTCTTTATTAGGAATAGTTATAGCTTTCAGGCATTAAAATTGAGGAGACACAAAAATAAAAGAAAGAAGATGAATTATGCTGTTCTGTGAATTCCAAAATAAGTAATATACTGAGTATTTGAATCTGTAATTAAAACTAGAAGAAAATATTAAATATTTTATAACATTGTGAAAACATAAAAAGAAACAGTAAGGAAATTTTGATAACTGTAAAACATAAAAATTATATAGATGAATATTTAATTAAAAATCATGAACAACTTTTAAAGACTATAAAAAGCAAATTACTAATGTTAAAAATTCTGACCAAGCAATAAAAATAGTTTAAAACTCAAGAAGATAAATATATAGGTAAATATACTTAAAATTATTTGTTGAATATATAACGTATAACACAATATACTTTATAGGAATATAAAAGCCTAAATGTGAAATTAGGATTTTCCATGTCATCACTGGCAGTTTGAAGAACAAGGAAGTGTTTTGTTTAAAGACTTTGATTTATTTGTAGTGTTTTGCTAAACTCAGTTATGATTCTTGTTTCCAATACTAATTAGACACTCATAAGAACTTACCTGATGGTAAACAAACACAGAAAATTCTCTAAGAGAATGTCAAGGAGGTAAATTCCCAAAAATTTACCTTTCAGAACGAAGAATTATAGTTAAACAGAAGTAGGAAATAGCAAGAGCTAATTATCTACCATTTGTTTTGTGCTATGTTTTTAAATCAACTACAAAAATTTAATGAAGAACAAATACCCAGAATCAACAAATTCCCCACCCAAAATTACTTGATTGCATGTATACTTATAATTTCTATATCAAAATATCTCTTTATAGTTGGAGGAATCTATATATTTGAGGTTTGGAGAAAATTATTATTTGTTGTGAAAACTTTTTAAAGCATACTGAACTATAAATCATTGGAACCTCTGGAAGCTGATATTACATATGGTACTTCATTGTTGAAGTCAGAGTTACACATGGCATAGAGTTTAAAGCATAATGTATGCATTGTATTCATGGATGCCTGAATGAATAATGATACTAACTGAGAAGTTGTTACATCTGTCTATGAACCAGAGACGATGAGACAATTTTATAGTAGATACATAAGTTTAGTAGATACAACTTATTCATCAATATTTGGCAGACACAAGTTGGTATATAACAGTACTACATTTAGAAAGGGTTTGCACATTTATGACAACTTATTGTTAGCAAAATTAGTACTTCTTATCTATTTGGGAATAGTATTACATTTTTCCATAGAGTACAGACAACAATATTCTTCTGTTGATAACAATAACTTCCCTTAATTGATTAAATTTGTGCTAACATACAACATATCTAATGTAAACCAGAAGAGATATGACCCAAATTCTACATGGCTTATTATTGGCTTTTTGTTTGTTTGATAGTTAGTTTTGTTTTGTTTTTAAAAGATGTTCTCCTTTTATTCTTAAGATCTCAAAGAATTTAGCAACATGCTTGCATGCAATTGTAACAGCACGTGTTACTGGGTAAGTAAAGAGTTTGTGAATGAAAAATAGTGAATATTTATTTGATCCAGAAGCTGTTTTGCGGGGATCAAAAATACCTGACTAGTTCTCACAATAAAGTTTTTTCAAAGTTAGTCTGGGTATGTAATTTAATTAACTATTATTATAGACATTTTTGAGATTTTAAAGCTCAATTTCCTTGCCTTTAAAATTGGAATGATAGTAACCTACCTCTCTGTGAGATGTTAAATATGAAAAGAGACAAATTATAACACATTCACACAGTCCTTATAAATCAGTACTGAGCAAACAACTCCTGCTAATTGTTAAAAGCAAACATAAAAGTATTGCTGAATTTTGACAGGAATTATTTAAAGTAAAATACTGTCTACTAAGGATACATTAAAATAACCATGCTAACCTTATTATTGAGAACTTGTTGTCTTTAGTCTACATATTGCTTCACTAACACAAACAATACTTCTGAGAATGTGTCAGAAGTCTAGACCACTAGATCAGAACTAGAAAATGCAATTTTCTGTAATAACATAAACATAAAATTTGGAATATAAAAATCTTTGCAGCTGTGTTAAAATAAAAAAATAAAGAAATCAATTCCTTGCAAAGTGATTAAATATTGGTCCTTTATATATTTGTTGGTTTGATGTATACAGTCAAATATGATAACTTAGAGTAACTGCTATTTGGAAACAATATAGTTTGGGAAGAGATTATCAGCATATTCCATGTGATCCCGCACACACAGTTCTCAGATTTTCTCACTGCCACTGGAATGTCTGAAGTGGAGGTGATGACTCCTGATGTTATAGCATATACACTGCATCCTTATTTAGTGGAGGTGATGACTCCTGATGTTATAGCATATACACTGCATCCTTATTTAGCGAAGAGCTGAGACGACAACGAAAGAAAGTGTAAACCAGAACAAATGCTGTGTCCAGACACAGCAGAAGAATGAGAGTGACCTCAAGGAAGTCTTCTGGATAATCCATGAGAAGCCAGAACCCTCATGACATAAACTCCCTCCAGAAAGCCCTGTCTCCAAGGAGTGTTGTGTGGAATGATGGGTATAGAACATAACAGTTGTTTGAGAACATATCCAGGATGTAAATTATAGTTGTTGACCCTTTTTAAAAGGAGGATTAAACTATGAAAGTGTAGGTATGCTTCATTCTTGAGATCTGTGCATGAGTTGTGATATTTTCCAGAATTTCTATTGCAAATACAAACAGTTTTCTTTAAAACTTCTTCACTATCCTCGAGGAAACCTAAAGAGCATAATATTAATCATAAATACATTTAAAAAAATACTGGAAACAATCTCCAGGATGAGTTCAGAGCCAATTCTACAATTGGTGGGGCCTGATGGGACAACATCACTTTTTAGGCTACCTTTAGGATCTGCATGAACAAAACTGACTTGATCGCAAATGCAAGTTTTTAGCTGAGAATATTTTTAAAGATTCATTTGCTTATTATTTGTGTGTATGTGCTTGTGCCAGCTTACACATATGAACACTGTGTACATACAGGTGGCTTCATAGACTGGCAGGATGCATCCAACCCCTGCAACTGAAATTACAGGAGCCAGTGAATCACCTTATGTGGATTGAAAGAAGGAACCCAGGCCTTCTAAAAAAGCAGTAAAAACTCTTACCCACTGTTTCTCTCCATCTCCTAGAGTCAAAAAAATTGCAACGAATGACTGAATGCTATTCTGAACTTGACCTCCAAAGAGACTGCAATATTTTGTGTTGTTCTCAATAAAATAGATGTCATTGCTAACTTTGAGCTTTTGAGTCATTATAATCTTGACTCATGCTATAACCTGCTTAGAAGCAATTTTGTTGCCATCTAAAAGGAGGCACCTATAAGCAAAAGATAGACTTTCCTTGGAACTGTGCACCAAAAATATTAAAATTAGGGTTTGCAAGATAACCAATTTCTCATTTATAAAGTTGTATATTGTTGTAATGCAACACAAAAGACATCAAAACATAAATAAAAGTGGGGAATCAAGCAAATATCTTTTGCTTTGGGTGAGCAATAAATTCTTATTAGTTTATAACGAAGAGGCACTTGAAAATGGGCTTCCAGACCACACTCTTCCAATACTTATATTTTAAGTGTTTATAACCTTGAGGGCACTAGATTTATATAAGTTATATGCTACATATGTGTGTGATAGAAACAAACTAATTAATTCATGTCTGGGGAAAATCATTTATCTGTAAGTGAAGAGCAAATCATAACTCTTCCTCTAATAAATTTGTCACTTTATGACAATATAAGATACTTAGAAGTTAACGAAAACGTTGATGGATTTTACACTCCTGATTTAGAATGAAAGTTTCTCAAATCTCTTCTGACTCGAAGGTAAGTTCTCTAAATATCACTGTAAAGATTCCCATTTTTTGAATAACTGTGAAGTTTCTACCCATGTACTCTTGCAAACAGATAAGGAATACCAGGTAAAAAGTTCAACTGATTTCTTCCTGAGGATGGAGCACTTATTGATAAGTCTAGTACTCTCTTACAAGGAGCAAAAGCAATACAGCTTGTCTTTACTGAAACCTCTTGGCTCATGTACAGATGTACACTTGAAAATTTTTTCAATGTTTAAATGATTATTAGTGGAATAATTTTAGGCAAATAATTTAACATTGAGGAAAATTTGTGTTTTTATACATTCCTGTTTGTTCATTCTACTCTACTTATCTCAGAACTCTTTCTTCTGTGTCACCATAAAAAGGCAGAAGAGTAATTGATTTATTCTTCAAATAAATAAGAATATCAGAAAACTTTTGCTGAGTCTAACAAATTCTTTCAATGTTCCTTTTTCATCACAGATATGAAATTGATATAAGCAAAAATACTTTATATCTAGAACTTCAATATTCTTGCCTGGGAAACTAATATGCACAGGACAAAAATTTAAGTATTAAACAACATGAAATAAAACTATTTAGTGCCCACTAGATATTAAATAAATCACATTATAACTGCTTTTCTTAACTTATATACTTTCCGTTCCTAAAATAAGTTTGTAGTTCAACACTGAAAATTGGATTTTTAAGGGTGAAACTCCATCAGTTTCTGTTTCTCTGATGAACAATCAGGGGAGGAAATTCCAAAACATCATATTTATACATTACTCTGCATCATAAACTCTTCCTAGTTGTAAATTAGTCTCTTTGATTGAGAAAATGTCATAATGTGTTGCAATAGAGAGAAGACATGGTATAGAGGTGCACAGCATGTGAAAGACAATTTATTGCTTCCTGCTAGCCTGCATTTCATCTCACCCTTTGCTGTCTGTGGACCATTCATCAGCATTATCATGTCCTGAAATCACCTTTGAAATTTTAATCCATTTAACATTGGTGTATCTATAGATTACATGAAATAACTTTTGCTGTCTCTTCGCAGCACCTTTGTCATATGAAGGCTTACAGCCTTCATATTTCTCAATATGAATTTGCACATATCCTTCTATCTCAATTTTGTTTTCAAAGGACAAGGTGGAAGATGACAATGCCAATGAAGATTAACTGAAAGACTAATTATTTATTCACTGGTTGGGGGATGAGGCATAGAGCTAAATCTTTCTGTCACGAATATTCATAACTAGTTCAGTTTAAATGTCAGATTTATGAGAACAAGCCATTCATCTCTATCATAAGTCGGATGTTTTATTTAAATTAGGTTTAGAAGAATCTTGATATTTCTTGCTAAGCCTCACTATCAGTTCTATAGCATTGTTCTTTACACTCTCATATGTATTACATGGACTTACCTATGAACATTTAAGTTGACTTTACAATGATTACAACTTATTGGAAATCTTTGTGTTTTCAGCTCTAACAAAGATTTTTTAATTATTGCTTTGGTTAAAAGACTAATTTATCTGGTAGCAAGATTATTTATCATAATCCCAATACATACATACTACTAATTTTTAAATTTAATATGATTTTATCTCATTTTGTTTTTATGAATGTTTAGATAAATGAGAATTTTGATTAAGTA
>NC_022021.1:20218076-20233755 GCF_000317375.1 Microtus ochrogaster
TTTAGTGCCCACTAGATATTAAATAAATCACATTATAACTGCTTTTCTTAACTTATATACTTTCCGTTCCTAAAATTAAATTAGTACATAATTTAAAAGCAGTCTTAATCATAACTAGTTAATATAAGGAGTAACAAAAGTACTTTATTGTAACTATATCCTTTGTCAAGTTCTCTGATCGCAACTATTCCAAATTAAGATGATGAATACATAAATTGGGAAGATATGTTTTATCTCTGTAGCTAGATATTAATATGTTTTTATTCATCTTTGTAAAAGTAAATGATAATTATGCAAAAATACATTTTAGGTTACATACAAATGAAAAATACATGATGTAATCTTTTAATCATTTAAAGATAAATGCCTGCTGATGTTTTTAATTCAATTTAATTTCATGTCAATAGCTGTTTTACTTTCATATACATCTGTGTATGATGCTTGACATATACTGAGGCCAGATGAGGGCTTCATATCCCTCGGAACTGGAGTTAAAGAAGGTTGTGACCTGTGATGTGTGTGATGGGTATCAAACCTGGTTCTCTGAAAAGCAACTAGTGTTCTTAAACATGGGCCATCTCACCAGCTCCTGAAGAAAAAGTGTCTATGGCTTTAAATATATTCTAAAGTACAATAATGAGTAACTGTGTGCGTTTCACACTTGGTTAGGTACAGAAAATTTGAGAATCAAAACCAAATGTAAAGATTTTTATCTTCTTCTAAAGGCAGAACTGAGAGTGACTATGCCGACAAAATGGGACATCCAGCAGATTATTTCCACAAAAATATGCAAGTAATATTATCTTGAATAAAGGAGAAACAATTAATCTTGTGTTTAGTTATGACTCCTAAAGCATGATTCAGTTGATAATTATGCAATTTAAATATCAGTTTTGCTTGGCCATGTGATTTTTAAGTTTGAAATATTTTTTGAGCTATGCAGAGTCACTGAGAGTATTTTTGTCAACTTTTATAACAATAGCACGTGGTTTTAAATAGTCTGTAAATTTTCCCTGAGGAAAATACTTATTTGTATGGATTATTGTCCTAGAATTCTTGAAGGCTAAGAAGGCTGCTATTTTAATACACTGTGATACACATTCTTGAACAAGTCATTAGGATACATTGTGTCATCCCAAGAAAGATATTTCAAACAAGGCAGCTCCATTCCTGTACCTTCTGTACCCTGTTTATTATCACTTGTCTAATCCCTTCAAATTCAACTATGAACTATAAAGATCAGTTCCTCCCCACCTATCCTAAACAAACACCCCCTCTCATTCTCTCATTTTTTGCAGCATAATTCTCCCCACATAACATCAACATGACCCTAAATCTATTCTTTAAAAAAGACTAAAACTAGAAGGTAAAATGCAGCCCATTCTTTGCCTTATGTGATCACATTAAGCAAGCAAGGTCATTGTTTGGCATATTTGGTCATTCCTTAGAGTTTTGAGTTTTGTTGCTCATAAGTTCAATGAGTATGTATTTTATGAAATTTACAGAGTGAAAAAAAAGCAGTAGGAAGGAATAAAGACAAGAAAAGTTTTGTGAGTTTTTGCTTTTGAACTATATATTCATTTCCCTTTGCTTCAGTAACTAACTGCTAGAATTCAGTCACTTAAAACAAGTCTATCTTCTCACAGTCTTGGAAGTCAGCACTCTGAAGTGTCTTTCACAGGTCTGAAGCCACGATGCTGCCAGGGTTGTTCCTTATGGAAGCTGAGAGGAGGGTCTGTTTCCTTGCCTTTTCTGGCTTTTCAGGACAGTTTGAATTCCTTCACTCAAAACCTTCCATTTTCAAAGCCAGCAAGGACATATGGAGTCCTCACATCCACTCTCTGACTCTGCTGCCTCCCTCTTCCACTTATAAGATCCCTTATGATTGAACATGATACATGGTGAAAGACTAAAGTAAACTCCATACCTCAAAGAATCATTTTTCAACTCCTTTTCATAATAAAAGTCTTCAAGACGTTAAGGAAACTAGGAATATACCTCAACATATTAAAGTTGGATTACAGCAAGCCTGCAGCCAACATCAACTTAAATGACAAGAAATCCAAAGCAATTCTACAAAGATCAGGAACAAGACGAGGCTGTTCACTCTCTCCATACCTATTTAAAATAGCACTTGAAATTCTAACTAGAGCAATAAGAAAACTGGAGGATATCAAGGAGATACAAATTGGAAAGGAAGAAATTGGAGTATCTTTATTTACATATGGTATGATATAAATGACCATAAAATATTCACCTAAAAAAATCAGATGATAAACACTTTCAGAAAATAACTGAAAACAAAATTAACTCATCTAAATCAGTAATTATCCTGTATACAAATAATAAATATTCTCAAAAGACAAGAATAGTCTTTGAATAAGTCTAACCAAGCAAGTGAAAAAAATGTGTGATTAAAAACATTAAGGAAAAAAGAAAGAAACTGGAGAAAATTTAGAAGGTGGAAATATTTGCCATGCTCATGTATCCATAAGATTAATATAGTAAAAATGATCTTCCTATCAAAAACAATCTTCAAATTTGATGCAATTCGCACCAAAATTCCAACATAATTCTTTACATATCTTGACAGGACAATCTTCAGCTTCATATGGAAACACAAGCCAAAAATACTTAAAATCAATCCTGAAATAATAAAAGAAATGCTGCTGGAGATTTCATCAGCCCTGACTTCAAGCTGTACTACACAGTTCTAGGAATAAAAACAGCATGGTATTTGTGGGAGGTCCTTTTGTCTGTGTGTTGCTTTTCTTGGTTAATGAATAAGGAAACTACCTTGGCCTTAGGAACGTGGGGAAGACAAAACTGAATACTGGGATGAAGAGTAAGAAAAAAGAATGTCATGGATCTGCCAGTTAATAGAAATGGGTTAAAATAAGATATAAGAGTTAAGCAATAAGAAACTAGAGTTAATGGGACAAGCAGTGATTTAATGAATACAGTTTCTGTGTGATTATTTCGGGTGTAAGTTGGCCAGGCATTCAGGATGAACAAATGGGCCCTCCTCTTACAAGTATTGCCACAAAAACAGATAAGTCAGTTGATTAATAAAATCAAGATGAAGACTTAGTCATAAATCCACATACATCTGGGCACCTAATTTTTGATAAAGAAGAGAAATAATCACTGATGTAAAAGGCAACATCTTCAACAGGTTAAGCTATTCAAACTAGATGGTTACAGGTAGAAGAATCAAAATAGATTTATACTTATCACCTGCACAACTCAACTGCAAATGGATTATAGAGTTCAACACAGAATCAGAGAAACTGAATCTGTTAGAAGAAAATAGGGCAATAGCCTTGGGATAGGAAAAGACTTTCTGAATGAAACACAATGTTAGCAATGGCACAAAAATAAGTGGAACTTCATGAAAGTGAAAATTTTTTGGAAGGGAAAGGACATCATCAAACAAAGTGGCAGCCTACAGAATAGGAAAAGATTTTTACCAATTCCACATCTAATGAGGATTAATATCCAAAAAAAAAACATAAAAAATTCAAAAACAAGATATCAACCCCCCTCTCAAATAATCCAAATAAAAATGAGTCCAGACATGAACACAATTTTCAATACAGGAATCTCAAACAAACAAACAAAAAAAAACCACTTAAAAGTCCAAAATCCTTAGTCATTGGGAAAATGTAAATTAAAACTACTTTGAAATTCCATTTTTACCTTTCAGAGTGACTAAAATCAACAAAGTGTGACAACTCATGTTGACAAGAATATGTAGTAAGGAAAATACTTCCATTGAAGTCTTACAAAGTCACTTTGGTAATCAGTGTGGCAGTGTGGCAGCTTCATGGAAAAAAGGGAATTGATCTACCTCAAGACCCAGCTATATCACTCTTAGACATATACCCAAATGTGCTTCATTATACCACAGAGACACTTGGTCATCATTATTTATTGATGGTCTATTCATAATAGACAGACAACCTAGATGTCCATCAACAGATGAATGAGATAAAAGATGTGGTCTATTTAATACAATGGAGTACTATGCAATCCTTAGTGAAACCATGAAATTCACAGATAAACTGATGGACCTACATCATTCAAAAAAATCAACCTACATGAGTTATTTCAGACCCCGAAAGATAAATATGCTGTGTAGTTACTTACTATGAATATTAACTGTTAAGTCAATGATAACCAAGCTACAATCTGTAGACCCAAAGAGGGTAAGTATATAGAAAGGGACTAGGCAGGGAAAAGATAGATCTAATTAGGAAAGGGAAATATAAATAAAAATAAATATTCATGGATGGATTGGAGAGGCTTGAACTGTAGGGTTAATTGCAGAGAGGTAGGACATATGGAGAAGGATAGTCAAAATTTAGGGACATTTGAATGGAGGTATAAAAACCAAATAACAACCAAAGGATTATATGCATAATCCTAAAATATATACATATTTGAAGGAGATCAAAATAAAACGACCTAAAAATAGGGAAACAGCCCTAACTAGCCATCTCTTGTCAACAAATGAAGCTTTCATTACCAGGATTGGATTACAGCTAATTGAGTTGTTGGCCAAAGAGGTCCCTTGGGAATCACCAAACAACCCTGTCTGTTGCCAAAATTATAAATCTTTCTCCAGAAACTGACAGCAAGGTCCCATTGGTGAAGACAACACTTACACAACACATTGAACATAAAAAATTTGAGCCAGTGCCAACATAGAGTTGTTTTCACTGTGGTCTAGTACCTTTGATTCAGCAAGATACTCTGCACATTAGCAAAGTTGAAACAGAAACACCAAGCCACCCACAAACACTTTGATCTATATTGCTGTCCTGCTGCAAGATATACGGTGGCAGTGGTGGCACAAAGCTTCAGGATGTAAACATCCAATATCTAATTTGACTTTCTGGCCACTCAATGAGATACCTGGTATGGCTTAGTTGACTAAGAACTTAAGACTAGGTTCATAGGCCTGTTGGGCTCTGCAGAACCAGCACAGCTAGACACGAGGTGGGAAGAATTTACCCATGATTCTGCTTATCATATCTGGCACTGACTCTCTGGCGCAATTATGCTCTCTCTGTAGAATCACCTTGCTAATCCAGATATCTGGATAAGTAACTTTGTTGTAAGGTGCATACTGTGACCCAGAATAAAAAATAGGAATCTGAATAATACCAATAAGATTGAAAAGGAGAAAAAGAGCCATATCCCAATGCTGGGCTCTCTGCCCTCAGCCTAGAATATAAAACATGGGTCTACCCAGCACCTGATGGGCTCTATTATGGTGAGCAAATATAGAGCAGGGTAGAAAAAGGGAGAGAGATATTATGGTGCATGTCCTGTAGAGAGAGACAGAGCCAAAGAGACAAAAAGTGTAGGCTGAGGCTGATAGGGTACTTGCCACCTAGGACCATAATGTTACTTAAGCCTAAGTTGGGGCCAAGGGCCATGTCTGTACTTGTGCCCCTGCTACAGTATGGTCTGTGTTGATGTCCTTGGCTACGAATACCACTGAAGGCCCTAGAAGATAGAACTGCACAGATTTTGATCTGGCCCTCACTGGTGCAAGAATAGGAAGAACAGGTTCTAGCCCCTCACTGGAGAGAATTAGTAGGTTCTTCACTTCAACTGGGCAGCATGACAGAGATGACCCTGTTGATGAGGGCATGGGTAGGCTGGCTCTGAGGACATGAGACTTGGAGGGATAGTTCTGCCTTCCACTTGTCTACCCTGTGGTGGTGAGGGAGATGCCATTTCTTCCCACCACACACTAGTGACATGTGGGAAACCTGACCTAGTCCCTTGACAACTGCAAAACTGGTGAAAGCAGGACCTGCACCTCACCTAGGCAACTCAGTAGACCTGAACCTACTGGTGATGGTTAAGGTGAGCCAACCCCAAGGGTGTAAGTGTGGGAGAGTGAGCCCCACTTCTCATCTTTCATGCAACACAGGTGGAAAGAAGTGCCTTCCCTTGCCCCTCACCCCTCACTGCCTACAGCACTCAGGTGAGCAGACCCTGTACCTAACCTGGGCACCATAGTGGTGCCAGCCCTGCTGATGAGGGCACAGATGAGCCTTCCAAGAGGTTGTGAGAATAGGAGAGCTGGCCCTTCACCCCCTGTCTGATGTGTGGTGGTGAGGAAGAGGGAAAGAGGCCCTGCCCTTTCACTCCTTGCCACCTGTGGTAGACAAGAAAGCTGAACCCAACCCTCCCCAGATACAGAAGTAGGTAGAGTGGGCCCTGCATCTACCCTTGGAAATAAAGTAGAGCTGACTTCATTGACAGAGGTGTTCTCCAGCCCTGAGAACATGAGTGTGAGAGACTGAGCCATACGCCTCACCTACCATAGTGTGGTTTGGGAAAAGAAAGAACCCCCCAATACTCTTTGAGGCCTGTGACACATGGGAGAGCCATCCCTGAGGTTACTAGAGTTGGCCCTTTCTCTCACCAGTAATAGCTTTAAGAAAAGTGGTCTCTACTCTTTGACTAGGCAACACAGGTAGAGCTGGTCCTGGTAGTGTAGGTGTGAGAAAGCTGACCATGAGGATTTGAAAACAAGAAAATTGGCCCCTCCAACCCCTCCTGCTTTCTATGTATGATGAGCTAGCAAGAACAATACTGGACAGCTCACTCTGACATTGAGGATGAAGAAGACTTGGTGGGCTGACCCACCCAGCAACTACTCAGACACACAACAGTTGGCCCACCCCACCATCCCATTATCTACTCATCTATGATCTGTTGGTGATGTTGGGGCTGGGACCAATTTGTTATAAGGAGGATGTTTATTCATTTCTCGGCTGCCCATATTTCTAAAACAATCACACAGTAACCATATTATTTAAATTACTTCTTGGCCTACTAGCTCTATCTTCTTATTTGCTCACTCTTACATATTAACTTAACCCATCTCCATTAATCTCTGTATTGCCACATGGTTGTGGCTTACCAGTTAAGTTCCATCTGGCTCCAGTGGAGCTACATGGCTTCTGCATGACTTCACTTCCTTTTCCCAACATTCAGTTTAGTTTACCTCACCTACCAAAGTTCTGCCCTATCAACAGGCCAAGGCAGATTTTTATTCACCAATGGTATTCACAGCACATAGATGGGAATCCCACATCATGTTGGAACACATGAAGGGTCTGATCTTGCAGACCTAAAGTTACAGGATATCCATAACACAGAATAGCAACAGAATATCCAAGAGAACCAGTGATGTTCCAATATTGATGATGCAGCAAAAAACTGGAGACCTAAAACCATACCAACCACTCAATTCAATGAACATTTGCAAGTAAAAATAAATAGAATAAATGAGGATGTTCTATTGGGAACTCACCAAGGCCAGCTGGCCTGGGTCTGAAAAGCCTGGGATAAAACCAGACTCTCTGAACATAGCAGACAATGAGGACTACTGAGAACTCAAGAACAATGGCAATGGGTTTCTGATCCTACTGCACGTACTGGCTTTGTGGGAGCCTAGGCAGCTTGGATGCTCACTTTACTAGACCTGGATGGAGGTGGGGGTTCCTTGGACTTCCCACAGGGCAGGGAACCCTGATTGCTCTTTGGGCTGACGAGGGAGGGGGACTTGATTGGGGGAGGGGGAGGTAATTGGGTGGTGGGGAAGAGACAGTAATCTTTAATAAATAAATAAATTTATAAAAAAAGAAAAAATATCTATGTGACTCAAGTCAAATTACAGAATCTACTGATGTGGGAATGATTTCTTATTAATAAAGAAACTGCCTAGGCCCATTTCATAGGCCAACCCTTAGGTAGGCGGAGAAAACAGAACAGGATGCTGGGAGAAAGAAGCTGAGTCAGTGAGTCGCCATGGTTCTCCCACTCCAGGCAGATGCAGGTTAAGATCATTCCTGGTAAGCCAGCTTGTGGACTACACAGAATAATAGAAATGGGTTAGATCAATATGTAAGAGCTAGCCAATAAGAGGCTGGAACTATTGGGGCCAGGCAGTATTTAAAAGAATACAGTTTCCGTGTAATTATTTCGGGTATAAAGCTAGCCGTGCAGGCGGCCGGGTGCCGGGGACGTAGCCCCGCAGCTCTTATTTCAACAATCTACAATGAGTTTTTTTTCTCTCTTTTAAATTTTGGTTGGTTTTATTCTGTAAGGGGGAGTTATAAGGGTAGAGATGGATAGAAAGGGACTGAAAGATGAGTGATATCAAGATACATGATGTAAAATCCACAAAGAATCCATGAAAAGCTACATTTAAAAGGAAAATAACTTGAGACTAGACAGGTGAGGGACATAGGCTATAACCAAATACTACTGTTCCAAAAGAAAAAGGAAAAAGAAAACAATAAAATGACTTTTAATGACATTCTGCCATATTCAAAGATCAATGTCTTGCTCAGCCATAATCAGAGAAGCTTCATCCTGAAGTAGATGGAAACAAATACAGAGAGACCCACAGTCAGATATTATGCAATGAATGAGAGACCCTGAAAAACTCAGCCCTACATGGGATGTCTCCATTAGAGCTCTTTCATCAGGGCTCAGTGAACAGTGGAAAAAGAAGAGTAAAAAGGAAGAACCAGAGGGGACAGAGGACAAGAAGGAAATAGGCCATCCGAATCACAAAGACTAAAGCTCATATGAACTCAGACTGAGAAGTCATGCACAGGGCCTGCATGGGTATGCATAAGGCCCCTTATCTATGTTTTATGTCTTTAGGTTTGGTGTTCTTATGGGATTCCTGAGTGTGAAAACAACTGGGTCTCTAAAATTTGTGTCCTCTCTTGGACTGTTTTCTTTCTGTTTGTTTGTTATGTCCAACTACAGTGTGTTATTTTTTGTTTTGTCTTATTATACGTTATTTCACTTTAAAAAATAAAATGGATGTTTCATATTATATATTATTAATTAAATTTATTCATTGTTTTATAAAAACCCTGCCACAGTAGAGCTAAGTGTGGTGACTTGGAAATTTTCCAAGCTTGCACACATTTCCCCCAACTGCTGCATGCCCTGTTGTGTAGCAACTTTCACAGCTTTTGATTTGTAATCCCTGCTCATGAGTTCTGGACTCCTTGCTCCCTGTACAGAATTGATTTAGTTGATTTAAATTTGTTATGTATAGCATATTTGTCAGTATTTAACCAAGCACCAAAGCATAAAACCAAAGTAGTGCAGTACTATTTGTGCCATCATTGATTGTGCCACCAGCAGTTGTGACTTTTCATCATGTGGGTGCAACCACAACATATGCTGAAAAATAAAGATTGTTACACCTAAAACAATTTCCTGAATCTCATAAGAAACGTAACTATTTGATTAAAATAAATAAAATCAATAAACTTGGAAGTTATGTAATTTCAGATAATATTACCATGCAAAAATTTAACAACTTTTAGCTGATACTACAAATTGTATTTTGCAAGGCTTATATGATTATTGTGATATAAACATTTATTGGATATTGGGACTCAGCTTTTTTCTTCATATTATATCATTAAGAAAATGGTTTGATAACAGAGCTAAGAATGAGGCATTTTTTAAGTTTGATAGAGTCTTTACAAACTAATAATGAACAGCTAGCTAACAAAATTAATAGCATCGAAAATCAAAGTTACCTGAAAAATCAATATTATTGAAAGCATTAATTTGACACACAAAATTCAATCCATGTAAAAGGGTACTGAGAAATTATCTGAAGAAATTTATACTATTGAATTTGGCAATCAAAATCTGATAAAAAGTTATGATATGTTAGCAGATAAAGTATCTCTTCAGGAAGGCAATCTGCATACTATCCAAATACTGTCCAAGGATGAGATTTTTATCTTTAAAGGAAAAAATTCAGACCTTGGAATCATGTGTGGAGAATGAAGACCAGAGGTTAGGTGCCTCAGTGAAATTACTATAAATGTATACAGATCTGGGGATTCATGTTTTACCAAAGACAGCAGTAAAAAAGATTTGAAATGATTGAGGAAATTATTGGAGCTGATGACCAGGGGAAGAAGATACAAGGACAGGATTTAACATCACCAGTACCTGAGAGAGATGACTTATCCAGGATTTAGCTCCCTACCCTGTAATCTACTCTGACAAAACATGGGGTTCTAAATGCTCAAAGTGATCTAAAGAAGGTAGATAGATACTTATAGTAATGAATGAACTAAAAGAATTAAGCGAGCAATAACATCTTATGGCTTTCAATCAGCATTTGTTAGGGAGATGGTAAAGACATGGGCATATAGCAATTAGGATACCCCACAAGACTGGCTTTAATTAGTTTCAGCAGCATTGGATAATAGGCCACAATTCGCATGGAAATGTTCTTTGAAAGGAGAGACACAAATTTTAGAACATCAGGGGAAAGCAAAAGGACTTGGGATTTCCCAAGATCAAATTCTTGGTGAGGGCACTGTGCTTACCCACAGGCTCAAGTTCTTTATGATTAACAATTCATGTCCCTATACCACAAGGAAGACTGAAATGCTTGGGACAGGATCCAAAAACCAAGAAAATGAATTGAATCATATATCAGGGTTAAAAAGATTTAGAGAGAACACTTTAGTGACTTTTAACAAATATTAACTAAGGATAAATAAATAGTAATATCATACCCAGAATCTAAAAAATACTTATTGAATCTCTGGCTTTTGAAAATGCAAACTTAGAATGAAAAAAAGATACTTGGCCCTTTAAAGTTTAAATCATCATCAATGGATGATTGAATCCTGCATACGATGAAATTGAGACATTTAATATAATAATAAATATTAAAAAGGAGAAATAATTTCCAAAAGTATGAGGAGACATCCAAATGGCAAATGTTTTAATTGTGGTATGATATAATATTTGAGAAGGGATTATTGGCAAGGAATTCCTAGAAATAATGTCTTATCTAGGAATATCAAAAATAAAAGGAATCAACCTTCTGGATTATGTAGAAGGTGTGGTAAAGGCTGACATTGAACCAATGAATGTAGATCAACAAAAGACAGACAAAATATCACTGGAAAAATTTTTGGGAGGATCTCTCACAGTTCCCCAAGTCACAAGTGGCCCAGTCATTCCCAGTGACTGTGGGGGACATGTGTCACCAGGAAAATTTAAAAATCCAGTGCCTTCTGTAAAAAAACATACTGTTCTGGATGATGGAATAAACATGGAGGATGAATCAACAATTCCAATAGAAAATAGGAAATGTATATTCTGTCAGATTTCTACGAATGATCAAAGACCAATGCTAATTGTGGGTTTGATAGACATGGGTGTTGAATCTTGATATCCAAATTTGCCTCTTCAAGTGGCGGATGTACAATTCGTCAGAATTGTAATGCTATCTCAAGTGAAAAAAAGCACAATATTGATTGAGTGCATAGGAGAGCAAGGAAGGCTGAGGCCATCTGTGGATAATATTGCAGTGAATTTATGGGGTTGTGACCTGCTGCAGCAATGGATTACTTAGATTAACATTCCTGAAGTTCCAGAAACTCATAATTCTGGGAAGGATATTATATGTTGATATACACAAAGGTCATTAGTCATTCTGGCTGTACAAGAAAACAAAGCAATTTGCAAGCCTTCAGAGGTATCAACAGCCCTACCTTTAAAATGGTTAACTGAGAAACCAATATGAGTTAAACAATGTCATTTAACAGAAGACAAATTGTAGGCTTTAGAAAACTAGTACAGGAGCAACTAGATGCTCATCATATTGAAAAATAAACCAGTCTTTGGAATTCTCTTGTATTTGTTGTTAAAAAGAAATCTGGTAAATGGAGAATGGTGACAGATCTAAAGGCTGTCAACAAGGACATTCAACCAATGGACTCTCTACCATCTGAAATTCCTCTCTTATCTCTATTTTCAAAAGGGTGCCCTCTTATAGTTATTGATTTCAAGATTGTTTCTTCACTGTACATTTACAAGACAAGGACAGAGAAAAATTTGCATTCACAGTGTCTACTTATAATAATTTTCAGCCTACTAGGAAATACCTGTGGACCATCCTCCCGCAGGGGATGTTTAATAGCTCTACCCTGTGAAAAAAACTTTGTAAGTCAGCCATTGGAAATAATACATAAACAACTTCCTAAATTTGTAATTTACCATTACATAGATAATTTTACTGATTCAAAATTAAATACTTTAGGAAGAATGTTTGAAGAAGTAAAGAAATATTTGCCCAAATGGGAATTACAAATTGCTCCTAAAAAGATACAGAAAGGATCCTTCGCGCCTTCCCTGCACGGCCCCTGTTCTTCCTCCTCCTCTGGTCAGCCAGATAGTGCTGCGCGGGCCCAGCCGCCTTCTCTGCCCACCAGACCCCGATGAGCCGACATGTTGGTGATACCTCCCTGGCTGAGTGAAGAGGAAGAGGCACTGCAGAAGAAATTCAACAAGCTCAAGAAGAAGAAAAAAGCCTTGCTGGCCCTGAAGAAGCAAAATAGAAGCGGCATGGCGAGCCAGGGTGGCGACAAACGCTCCTTATCGGAGCAGCCTGTGGTGGACACTGCCACAGCAACAGAACAGGCCCAGCAGCTGGTGAAGTCGGGAGCCATCAGTGCCATCAAGGCAGAAACCAAGAACTGAGGCTTCAAACGTTCTCGGACCCTCGAGGGGAAGTTAAAGGACCCTGAGAAGGGCCCTGTCCCCACTTTCCAGCAGTTCCAGAGGAGCCTATCTGCTGACGAGGACCTGCAGGAGTCATCCAGACGTCCCCAGAGGAAATCTCTCTATGAAAGCTTTGTGTCTTCTAGTGTTCGGCTGCGGGAGCTGGGACCAGATGGAGAAGAAGCAGAGGGCCCCGGGGCTGCTGATGGCCCACCTCGAGGCTTTGACTGGAGCTATGAAGAACACGGTGGTGCCCGCTCCTCAGCCTCCCCTCCCCGAAGCCACAGCCGGGACCGAAGTCATGAGAGGAGCCGAGATAGGGACCGGGCCAAAGACCGCGACAAAGATCGGGATCGAGACAGAGACCGCAACAGAGACAAAGACCGTGACAGAGACTGAGACAAAGATAAAGACCGGGATCGAGACAGAGACCGGGAGCGAGGCAGGGAGCGGGAGCGAGAGGGCTCTTTCCGCAGGTCAGACTCGTTCCCCGAGAGGGCCACTCGGAAGGGGAACAGTCTGTATGTGTATGGAGAGGACATGACGCCCACCCTCCTCCGAGGGGCCTTCTCTCCCTTTGGAAACATCATCGACCTCTCCATGAACCCACCCAGAAACTGTGCCTTTGTCACCTATGAGAAGATGGACTCTGCGGATCAGGCTGTGGCTAAGCTCAACGGAACCCAGGTGGAATCCGTGCAGCTCAAAGTCAACATAGCCCGCAAACAGTCCACGCTGGACGCTGCTACCGGCATGTCGGTCTGGGGCTTCCTCGCCGTCCAGAACAGCGCTAAGGGCTGCCACCGGGACAAGAGGGCCCAGATTGTGTACAGTGACAATCTGTAGGAAACCTTTGTGGATGGCTTCTAGGACATGAAGCTGGATTCCTTGTGCCTCATATGCCCCCAAGCTGGTCACAGTAAAATACTGGGGCAGAAGCTCAAAAAAAAAAAAAAAAAAAAAAAAAAAAATCAAAAAAAAAAAAAAAAAAAAAAAAACCAGAAAGGAGATTCTGTCAATTAGAACACAAAAGGCATAAATTAGGAAAGACTGATTATGACTATTAATGATTTTCAAAGGTTTTTAGGACAAGCAGCTGTTGAGATAATGCCTCATCTAATAGTTCATTTAAACAAAACCTTAGAGGGTGACAAAGACTTAAATAGTCTCAGGGAATTCACAGCTGAAAAGAAATTGACTGTCCTTGAAGAAAAATTACAGGAGGCACATGTGGATAGGGTGAATCCAAATTTTAATTGCTCTCAACTCATATTGCCTTCCAGAATTTCCCCTACAGGAATTTTAATACAAAGGGAAGATATTATAATAGAATGGATCATTTTACCCACATAATCCAAGAAAAAAATTAAAAAGTTATGTGGAAAAGGTCTCTGAATTTATCATAAAATGAAAACTTGAGACTTCATCAACTAGCAGGAATAGATCCAGCAAAGATTATAGTGCCTTTTACTACTGGTGAATTTTAAAATTATGGGAAGACAATGAACCTTGGCAAAGAGCTTGTGATAATTTTTAGGAACAATTAATAGCAATTATCCCCAAAGTGATAGAATTAACCTTATAAAGAGAACTACTTGTATCCTTTCTTCACAATGTATATGACACACCAATAGCTGAAGTCCATACATTCTATATTGATGAAAATAAGTCAGGAAAGGAAGGTTACAAATCAGAAGATTTAAGTAAAGTGGAACAAAGCCCTTATAATTCTGTCCAAAAAGCAGAATTATATGCTATTTTAATAGTTATCAATATAGTTACTGATTCACAATATGCATACAGGGTTGTCTTGCATATTGAAACCACTGAATTTATACGAGGTGATACAGAATTAACTTCATTATTCATATAGTTTCAAGACATAATCAGGAATAGACTTTGTCACATATTCATAGCACACATTGATCCCATATATATCTGTCAGGTACTCTAGCAGAAGAAAATACAGAAAGTAATCAATTATTGATTTGAAGTATGTTAAAGGCCTCAGAATTTTATAAGAAACATTATGTCAATAACAAAGGTTTAAGAAAAATTTTCTATTACATTACAACAAACTAAGGAGACTATAAATAGATGTCCTAGTTGCTATTTCTATAACCAAACACCACTATCTGCAGGGGGAAAACCAAGTGTACTCAAATGAATGAAATTTGGCAGATGGATGTGTTCCACTTTGTAGATTTGGGGAAATTAAAATATGTACACTACACGATTGACACTTATTCAGGTTTTCTGTGGGTAACTGGTATGAGTTCAGAAAAGGCTGATTCAGTATTCATGCATCTATTGGCAGTTATATCCATTATGGGTTTATCTGTACAAATAAAGACAGATTATGGTCCAGCATATGTCTCTAAGAAAATGAAACAGCTTTTTGCTTATTATAATATAAAGCATATTACAGGTATACCAAACAATCATACTGGTCAGGCAGTTATAGAAAGATCAAATCAAGCTATAAAGGATATGTTAAGCAAATAGAAAGGGATGGAAAATTCCACCAGAAAGAGATTATATAATGTTTTATTAACCTTGAGTTTTCTTAACACTAATGACATAGGAACAACAACAACAGAGAGACATTGGATAATAGAAAAATCTGAATTAAATCAGCTGGTGTATTTCAAGGATGTGTTGACCTCACAATGGAAGCCAGGAGATGTGCTACTATGTTTGAGAAGGAAACTCTTGTTTCCACAAGAGCTGAAAAGCTATGGATACTCACAAAATAAAGAGAAACCACTTGAGATAGAGAAATGGCAGCTCATCTACAGAAGTGACAACCATACAGATAGTAAGGAAACCTCATAAGGCTTGGGGCAGGATTCTGTTCCTGTATTGCAAGAAAATACTCATTTTCAAAAAGTCAAGAGACTCTGGACATCTAGATGCCAATAAAGGAAAAGATAATTATCCCCATAGGATCACCATGCAAAGAGAATTATGACTTATGATGGCATATCATCTAAGGGTAAGAGTGTGTGTGTGTGTGTGTGTGTGTGTGTGTGTGTGTGTGTGTGTGTGTGTGTGCTAAAAGTCAAAGCTGGCCTTTGGAGTTGAA
>NC_022021.1:20234535-20244441 GCF_000317375.1 Microtus ochrogaster
CCAACCCACCCCCACCCCCCTGCTCCCAACTTTTGCCCGGCTATCTTGTCTACTTCCAATATCCAGGAGGATAACTACATGTTTTTCTTTGGGTTCACCTTCTTATTTAGCTTCTCTAGGATCACGAACTATAGGCTCAATGTCCTTTGTTTATGGCTAGAATCCACTTATGAGTGAGTACATACCATATTCTTCTTTTGGGGTCTGGGTTATCTCACTCAGTAAAGTGTTTTCTATTTCCATCCATTTGCATGCAAAATTCAATATGCCATTTTTTTTTTACCTCTGAGTAGAACTCTAAAGTGTATATGTGCCACACCTTCTTAGGAGCTGTCTGGTATGGGACAGAAAGAAGAAAGAATTTAGAAAAAAAAATACTTTTCTTCAAACCTATATTTTTCTCTATTGTATTTTTCATTGAATATATGTCTGTATAAATAATGTTTAAGTTTTCTGAAATGAACAATGAATTTTCATGCAGTAATCTTTGAAGTTTCCAGGAAGAAGATGGGGCCCCCAAAACAATGGCTTCACCTGACTGATATGATGTCATGTTGCTGATAGCTCCATTATAAGACCCGTTTTAGGTACCAGCTGCTCAAAATGCTTCCAACTTGGTTAGATGAAATGGTGGACTTTTTACAACATTCTGGTCAGCACTCCAAATAGGAAACTTAGAAAAACCCTACTGAATACTTAAAGACTTTTTGCAATTATACCAGACAGTAATCTTAAAACTTAACCACCATTTTAATTTCACAGAACCCCATAGAAAGAACATTACCACATTACAGTTGGAACTAATTCTAGAAGACGACATCTACTCTCACAACAAAGTTTGTCCTCAGTGTTAGGGACACCAATTAGGGATTGATTATAATTGGTATAGGGTTGGGGGTTGAGGTGGAAATTATGAAGATTCTGGGATCTCTTTGGAAAAAAAGAGGGGAACTGGATGGGATAATAGTTTAGTGTGAGCTTACTCAAACTAGTAATAATAGTGATTAATAGAGTGAATACTTGTGAGTTATTATTTATAGGCAATTTAGATTGGGGTAGATTCTTATATACTGATACAAAGTTAAATTATATTGAATGTGTTCTTATTTTTGTCAACAATATTTGTACACCTAGGCAAAGTTATTTTATCATATTGTATGCATACATGCTTTTACCTTTGCATAAGATATTTTGTATATTGATACAATTTTAGGATATATTTATCATGTTGCAATATATATATTTCTACCTCTAATCAAGAAACTTATATACTGTTTACATTTTGAAGTCATTGTTCTCATTAGCTGCACATTTGTTTAAAGATTGTTTAATATATTAAACTTGGAGTTTAAGTTATATAGGTGTTAAGAATTATAGATCAATATGCATCCGTGTTTGCTATAATTATAGTTAGACTAATCCGGTTCTTTATATGCATAGAGATTGCAGTCCGCATAGATAGGTAATCTTCAACCACTTCAAAGAACTGTAGAATATGGCATTTAAATAACTTAGAATTCTTTTTTATTTTATTAATTTTTATTACTTTATAAATAATGTCGTTCACAATTTCTACTTCCTCCCCTCCTCCCACTTCCCTCTGGCCACCCCTAAGAGAGGGCAGGGTACCCTGCCCTGTGGGAAGTCCAAGCCCCCCCATCCAGGCTTAGGAAGGTATGCATCTAAATAGAATAGGATCCCAAAAAGCCAGTATGTGCAGCAGAGACAAATCCCAGTGCCATTATCATTGGCTTTCCAATCTGTCCCAATTGTCAGCCACATTCAGATGGTCCAATTTGACTCCATGCTCATTCAGTCCCCATTCATCTGGGATTTGGTGAGCTCCCATTAGATCAGGTACACTGTCTCAGTGGATGGACCAACCCCACGCCATCCTGACTTCCTTGCTCATATTCTTCCTTCTTCTGCTCTCCAATTGGCTCTTGGGATCTCAGTCCAGTACTCAAATGTGGGTCTCTGTCTCTATCTTTATCTGTTGCTGGACAAAGGTTCTTTTTGGGTCTGGGTTATCTCAATCATGATAGTGTTTTCTATTTCCATCCATTTGCATGTAAAATTCAAGATGTCATTGTTTTTACTGCTGAGTAGTATTCTACTGTGTAGATGTGCCACACTTTCTTTATCCATTCTTCCATTGAGGGGGCATCTAGGTTGTTTCCAGGTTCTGGCTATTATAAATAATGCTGTTATGAACATAGCTGAACAAATGCTTTTATAGTATGATTGGGCATCTCTTGGATATATTCCCAAGAGTGATATTGCTGGATCCTGAGGTAACTTGACTCTCAATTTTCTGACAAACCACCACACTGATTTCCAAAGTGGTTGTTCAAATTTACATTCCTACCAGCAATGGATGAGTATTCCCCTTACTCTATATCCTTACCAGCATAGGTTATCATTGATGTTTTTGATAGAATGGCCTAAAATTCTTCTGAGATGAGACATTATTGCTCCTTGCAGCACCAATCTATTCCAAAGAGAAGGTTGAGAACTGAAGACACACAACTTGGAGCAGGTTTTCTTCTTGGCAAAACTGGTCTTTGGGCAGGGAACTGCCCACACATTGAACACTGACAAAATGCACAATGTCCAGACAGGACCAATGCAGTATACAAGAAAAGAGACTGTCAAACCTTGCCAAGACAGGATAAGACAGTTTTTAAAATTTTTCTGCCTCTGAAAATGGTCTGTCAGTTACTCTAGGCCTTAGCCAAAGTTGGTTGCTCCAAAGTTGCAAATAAGACTTTGGGTGATTGCCCAGTTAGTGAGTTGTCTCCGTCATTTGTTGCACATTTTGGAAGTTGCTTGAATGCACTTCCAGCTTACTCAAGTAATATTATTTCCCTTCTCAGGTCTTCAGTGGGGTTGAAGACTAGATAGTCATAGTTACTTTCCTAATACAAGACTTAGACTCCTTAGGATAGGAAAATGATTGAAACATTTATCATTTGTTTCTTACTTGATATTTTTATGCTGGGTGTAATTCTATTTTTCATGCTTGATATTTGTTCCTATTGTATATAATTTTGTCTTAGGCTTAGAACTCTCTTGTTTAAACAAAAGAGGGAGGTGCTATGGGAAATCCTTCTGTCATTTGCTTTTAATTTACCTGCCCACTTGGGTGTGGCCTCATACTATAAATACCAATGTAAAACAAGTTCTCTCTCTCTCTCTCTCTCTCTCTCTCTCTCTCCCAGCTGCTGGATTTTGTTGCTGTTCCCTGTTTGAGCACAGAACTGTGATGTGTGAGTCTGTAAGTCTACCCCTAAATAAATAACCCTTTATTGTACTCAGTTCTGAGCTGGTGTAGGATTTCTTTTAGTGTTCATCTTTACCTCTTTGTTACCTAGTATCTCTAAATCTATGGGCTATTGGATGATTATTCTTATACCTATTGAGCACTTCTATGTGAGTACATACCATGTTTGTCTCTATGGGTCTGGGTTAACTCAGTCATTATGATTTTTTTCATAGTTACATCATTTGCCTTCAAATTTCATGAGATCATTGTTCTAACTGCTGAATAATACTCTATTGTGTAAATACACCACTTTTGCTTTTATCTGTTCTTTAATCGAGGGGAACTAGGTTATTTCCAGATTCTGGCTATTGCAAATTAAGCAGCTATATACATTGTTCAGCAAGGGTACTTGTGGTATCATTGAGTTTTCTTTTTTAATTTGTATTTTAAAACAATCTTTTCTTATTTTACATACCAGTCTCAGTTCCCTCTCCATCCTGTCATCTTACTCCTCTGACCTTCCACCCACCATCCACTCCTCAGATAGGTTACGGCTTTCCCTGGTGTGTCTACAGAGTGTAGAACATCACTTTGAAGCAGGACTAAATTTCTCGCTCAACAACTATGCCAAGCTATTTCTCCAAAGAGAATGGGCTTCAAAAGCCAATTCAACACTAGAGATGAATTATGGTTCCACTGACAGTGGCCCACCAGACGCCCCAGACACACACCTGTCTCTCCCATTCAGAGAGCCTATCATGGGCATATGTAAGTTCCACCACTGTCATTCCAGAGTCAGTGACCTCCAGCTAGCTTAGGTCAGGTGTTTCTGCAGGTATTCCCTTCATGATTTCGATGCCTTTGCTCATATTATCAATCCTTCCTCTCTTTAACACTGAGTACTACTTCAACATGAAAATGGACCACATTTTCTTTATTCTTCCTTCAGTGGAGGGTCATCTAGGTTGTTTTCAAGTTCTGGATATTACAAATAATGCTGCTATGAACATAGTTCAGAGAATGTATTTGGGGTATGAGTGTGCATAGTTTGAGTATATGCCCAAGAATGGTATGGCTGGGTCTTGCAGTAGATTTATTCTCTATTTTCTAAGAAACCACCATTACTGATTTCCAAGGCAGATGTACAAGTTAACAAACCCACCAGCAATGTCCCCCTTTCTCCACATCCTGTCTAGCATAAACTGTCTTTAGTGCTTTTGGTCTTAGCCATTCAGACTGCTACAAGATGTTATCTCACAGTTGTTTTAGTTTGCATTTCTCTGATGTCTAAAGATGTTAAGCAAGTCCTTAAGTGTCTTTTGGCCATTTCTGTTTAGAATTCTCTGTTTAGATCTGTACCCCATTCTTTAATTAGATTATTTGGTGTTTTGATGTTTAGCTTCTTGAGTTCTGTATATATTTTGGAGATTAGTCCTCTGCCTGATGTGGGGTTGGTAAAGGTCTCTTCTCATTCATTTGGCTGCTATTTTGTCTTATTGAATATGTCCTTGCCTTACAGAACCTTCTCAGTTTCTGGAGGTCCCACTTATTTATTGTTGTTCTCGGTGTCTGTGCTACTGTTATTATGTTTTAAAGCTGTCTATAGTGCCAGTGTGTTCAACAATACTTCCTACTTTCTCTTTTATAAGGTTCAATGTGAGGGGATTTATGTTGAGGTTTTTGAATTATTTGGGCCTGATTTTTATGGACAGAGATAGATACGAATCTATTTGCATTCTTCTAAATGTTGAGATTCAGTTATGCCAACACCATTTGTTGAAGGTGCTTTCCTTTTTCCATTGCATAATTTTAGCTTTCTTGTCAAAAATCAGGTGTTCATAAGTGTGTGAATTAATATTCAGGTCTTTGATTCAATTCCATTGGTCAACCTCTCTGTTTTTATGCCAATAGCAGTCATTTTTTATTACTGTAGCTTGATTTCAGGGATAATGATGCCTCCACAATTTCTTTTCTTGTACATGATTGTTTTGATAATCTTGGTTTTTTTTTAATATGAAGTTGATTGTTGTTCTTTTTGAGGTCTGTGAAAACTTGTTCTGGAATTTTAAATCTGTAATTGTTTTTTTTATATTGTCATTTTTTACTATGTTAATCCTACCTATTCAAGAGCATGGGAGACCTTTCCATTTTTGATATCTTCTTCAATTTCTTTCTTCAAAGACTTAAAGTTCTTATTGTACAAGTTTTCCACTTTTTTCTTAGTATTATTCTAAGATATTTTATGTTGTTTGTGGCTATTGTAAAGGGTGATATTTCTCTAATTTTTCTCAGTTTTTTCATCATTAAAGAAAAGAAAGGCTACTGATTTTTTTGAGTTGATCTTGTGTCTTCCACATTGCTGAAGGTATTTATCAACTGTATGAGTTTCCTGGTATAATTCATGCACGTATACTATTATGTCTTCTACAAATAGCAAATGTTTGACTTCTTCCTTTCCAATTTGTATCTCCTTGATCTCATTTTGTTCTTATTTCTCTAGCTAGAAATTCAAATAATTTATTGAATAGATATATAGACAGTGGACAACCTGTTCTAGTTCCTGATTTTAGTGGGATGACTTTGAGTTTCTCTCCACTTAATTTATGCTGACTGGAAGTTTGTTGTCTGTTGCTTTTATTATTTTTAGACACATTCCTCTTATCCTTGACCTCTCCAAGACCTTTGTCATGAAGGGATGATGTATTTTGTCTAAGGCTTTTTCATAATATTATGAGATGATCATATGTTTTTTTTTCTTTCAGTTTATTTATGTAGTAGATTACAGTGATAGATTTTCATATGTTGAACCATCCCTACATTTCTGGGATAAAGTCAACTTGATAACAGTGAATAATTTTTATGTGTTTTTTGGAAACTGCCAATATTTTATTATTTTTGTAATGTTTATGAGGGAGATTGGTGTAATTCCCTTTCTTAGTTGAATCTTGGTGTGGTTGGGGTATCAGGGTAATTGTAGCCTCATAAAAAGAGTTTGGCAGTATTTTCTGTTTCTCTTGTATGGAACAATTTCAGAAATAGCTTAGGGCTAGTGTTTTTTAGGTTAATCTTTTTTGAGGTTAATTGAGTCCATTGATATTAAGAGATATTAATGACCAATTATTGTTAATTTCGTCATTTTTGTAGTGGTAGTGTTTGTGTTTTTCCCTTCATTGGAGTTGGCTGGTGTGGGATTATCTTTTGTCTGTGTTTTTATGGGTGCTACTAACTTCTTCTGGTTGGAGTTTTCATTCTAGCACTTTCTGTAAGGCTGAACTTGTGAATAGGTATTGTTTAAATATTCTTTTGTCTTGGAATATCTTGTTTTCTTTGTCCAGTGATTGAAAACTTTGCTGGGTATAGCAGTCTGAGTTGGCATCTGTGATCTCTTAATGTTTGCATCTGTTCATGATCTTCTGAATTTCAAAGTTTTCATGGAGAAGTTGGCTATACTTTTTATAGGTTTGCTTTTATATGTTAATTGGCTTTTCCTCTTTGCAGCTCTTAATATTCTTTCATCTGTATGTTTAATGTTTTGATTATTATATTGTGAGGCAAATTTTTATTTTGTTCCAGTCTATTTGGTGTTCTGTAAGCTTCTTGTACCTTTCATACTCATATTCTTCTTTAGGTTGGAAAAATTTTCTTTTATGATTTTGTTGAATATATTTTATATGTCTTTAAGCTCTATGTCTGAGTGTCTATGGAGTTCTTCTCCTTCTTCTTTCCCTATTATCCTTAAATTTGGACTTTTTATGGTGTCCCAGATTTCCTCGATGTTTTGTGTTAAGAAACTGTTGGATTTAACATTTCCTTGACCAATGAATCTATTTGCTCTATAATAATTTCAATTCCCCAGACTCTTCTCTTCCATCTATTATGTTATGTTTGTTATGCTTGTATATGCAGTTCCTATTCATATACCCAGCTTTTCTGTTTCCATAATTTTCTCAATTTGTGTTTCATTTATTGCTTCTTTTTCAATATTTAAGTCTTCAACTGGCTGAACCGTTTGCTTTACCTGTTTTATTGTTTTTTCTTGATTTTACTGGCTTTTTTAAAGAGATGTATTAATTTCTTCCAAATTTTTGCTTGTCTTCCCTTCTTTTCTTTAAGGAAACTTTTCATTTCCTCTTTTAGGGTATTTATCATCATCATAAAGCTATATTTAATTTTGTTTTCTTCTTTTTCTTCTGGGTTTGGATGTTCAGGTCTTCTTGTTGTAGGACCACTAGGTCCTGGTATTGCCTTGTTGCTTTTTAGGCTGCTGAATGTATTCTTGGATTGGGGCCTACGTATCTATTCCTCCAATTGGCACAGGAAGTATCTTTGCCTCTTGATCCAATACTTGCTGTCAGTGTTTGTCTCAGGAATCTTTTCTTGAACTAATCGTTGCAGTTACCATCTGTATCTCAGGGAGCAGTGCTTGATCTGCTCTGTGTAGTCATTCCCTGTGTCTCAAGAAGAAGCTGTGGTCTCCAGGGATAGGTGGGTTTGGGGGCAGAGTGGGACTTGTATATTACAGGGTCCAATGTGGGTGTGTTAGAGTAACCTGCTTACTGGAGGCTTGCCCACTGCCTGGCTAGTACATTTCTGCTAGGTGTGGGAGGGGCCAGGGTTTTGCCCCGGGGCTTAGGCATTGGGTTGTTCTGTTGAGGGGCTAGTCACTCACTTCTTGTTCTTCTCTGTGTAACCCAGTCTGTGTTCCAGAGAGTCACTTGGTCCATTCTGAGCAGTATCATTGTATACCAGAGAGCTGCTCTTGGTCTGTTGTGTGCAGCCCCAGTCTGTGTCCCAGAGAGCCAATGAGGTCACATGATAGAGAATTCTTTAAGCAAATGCCCAAGAGTTATATAACTTGGTCTTGTGGTAGATTGATTTCCAGTTTTCTGATACACAATCTTATTGATTTCCACAGTGGCTGTACAAGTTTGCATACTCACCAGCAATGAAGAAGTGTTCACTTTGATCCACAACTTCTCAGCTAAAACTGTCAATTGTGTTTTTGATCTTAGCCATTCTCAAAAGTGAAAAATGTAATCTCAGAACTGTTTTGATATGCATTTCCCCAACGACTAAGGATCTTGAACATTTCTGTAAGTGTTTTTCTGCCATAGGTGTATGCATTGATATCTTGGTTTTCAATTCAATACCATTGATCTGCTTGTCTGTTTTTATATCAATACTGTGTTGTTTTTATTACTATAGCTCTATGGTAGAGTTTGAGATCACTGATGTTAATATTACTAGAAACTCTTTTATATTGTACAGAATGGTTTTAGCTATCATTTTTCTCTATATGAAGTATTGTTCTTACATGGTTTATAAAAAGTTGTGTTGGGATTGCAATAGTCATTGCATTGAATCTATAGATTACTATTGGTAAGATTTTCATTTTTAATGAGTTAATCCTGCTGATGCATCAGCATGGAAGATCGTCCCGTCTTTTATTATCTTTAAATTTTTTTTCTTCAAAGACTTGAAGATCTTGTCATACATTTCTTTCACTTGCTTGGTTGGAATTACCCCAAGATATTTTAGATTATTTGTTGCTATTGTAAAATGGTGTTGCTTCCCCAATTTCTTTCTCTGTTCATTTGTCATTTCTGTATAGGAGAGATACTGATATTTCTGAGTTGATCTTGCATTGACACACACCACTGAAGGAGTTTATCAGCTGTAGACATTGGAAGTTGTTTATGTATACTATCATATCATCTTTTTAAAGCAATACATTGACTTTTTCCTTCTTATTTGTATCCTTCTTTTTCATCTTATTGTTCTAGCTAGAATATCAAGTAACATGTTGAATAGATATGGAGAGAGAGGAAAGTCTTGCCTTTTTCCTGATTTTAGTATAGTTTCTTGGTGTTTCTATTTAATTTTATATTTGATGTCACCTTGTTCTATATTCCTTTTATTATATTTAGATTTGTTCCTTGTATTCCTGATTTCTTCAAGACATTTATCATGAAGGGGTGTTGGATTTTGTCAAAGCTCTTTTCAGCATCTAATGAGATGACCATGTGGTTGTTTTCCTTTCTGTTTGTTTGTATGGTGAATAAATCACACACTGAATCCCACACATTGACAGATTTTCCTATGTTGAACCATCAATACATCTCTGGTGTGACACCTCTTGATTATGGTAAATGATCTTTTTTGTTGTAATAAGGCTGATTCTTTGTTTCCCTGTTGCCCAGCAGTTGAGAATAATCACACAGAAACTCTATTATTTAAAACACTGCTTGGGTGATTAGCTCTAACTTCTTATTGGCTTTTGCATATTAATTTAACCCACTTCTATTAATCTGTGTATTACTAGAGGCTGTGAATTACCAGCTAAAGTTTCCAGGGTCTGTCTCAATTAGGGCTATGTGGCTTCTTCTCACTCCACTCTTCTTTCTCCCAACATTCAGCTTAGTTTTTCCTGCCTACAAAAGTTCTGCCCTTTCAACAGACCAAAACAGCTTTGCTATTCTCTGTTGAAATAATAGTGGTGGGGCTGTGTCCCCAGCACCCGGCCACCTGCATGGCTAGCTTTATACCTGAAATAATTACACGGAAACTGTATTCTTTTAAGCACTGCCTGGCCCCATTAGTTCCAGCCTCTTATTGACTAGCTCTTACATATTAATCTAACC
>NC_022021.1:20262327-20271046 GCF_000317375.1 Microtus ochrogaster
AGAAACACAGAAAACAATCCAAAGAATCAATGAAACAAAAAGCTGGTTCCTGGAGAAAATCAACAAGATTGACAAACCCCTATCCAAACTAATCAAACGGCAGAGAGAGAATTTGCAAATTAATAAGATCAGAAATGATAAGGGGGACATAACCACAGACACAGAGAAAACCCACAGCACTTTTTGATGTGTTCTAGGATTTGGTTTGCAAGTATTTTATTGAGTATTTTCACATCGATGTTCATGAGGGAAAATGATTTGTAGTTCTCTTTCTTTGTTGAGACTGTGTTGATTGCCTTGGCGGGTTACTTAATCTAGGGGTTGTAACCCACCTGGCAGTTCAGTTATTCCAGGGACACGGAGAAGCACTATCTGGAAGATAAATGGGCTAGGAGACAGGAAGGAGGCTAAGCGAGATTCTTGTCAAAGCCTTCGTTTATTAGAGATGGGGTACAGCTTATATAGGGTAAGGAGTTGGTGGTGGGCACAGGGGCCTAAGCTCTTGCCGCGTGGTTCACGTTGGTCACATGGTTCACTTTGGTCATGTAGCTAGGAGGTTACCTTCGGTCAGGTCACTGTTGGCCAGGAAGTCATGAGTTGGCACACCTAGTTCTCTAGATAGTTTGGAATGTGGGGTTGGTTCCACTAACAGATAGCTCTCTATTAACAGCCAATTTGGGTGTGGGGTAGGCTCTGTCAATAGAACAATTCCTAACACAATTAGGGATGTGGGGTTCTCTGCAGACTCCCCAGGGTGATGGTTCCTGCAATGATTTTAGGAGGAAATTGGCTCCTGACAAGACTGTGTGTGATTTCATTATCAGGGTGACTAAGGCTAAGGTGACTAATAAGAATTTGGCATTATTTTTTCTATTTATATTTTGTGGAATAAGTTGAAAATATTATTAGATGAGTATTAGCTCATCTCTAAAAATCTGGTAGAATTATGCATTAGAAACATCTGACGGTAGGTTTCTTCTGGTTACAAGATCTGAAATGAATGTTTCTATTTCCTTAGGGATTATAGATCTATTTACATTGTTTACCCACTCTTGATTAATATTTGGTTTGTGATAACTATTGATAAATTTCTCCATTTCTTTTAGACTTTCCAATTTTGCAAAATATATTTTTTTTTCTGGATTTCACCAGTACCTGTTGTTAAGTGCCCCTTTTTGTCTCTGATTTTGTTAATTTGGATTCTTTGAGTTTTTGTTACTTTTTAATATGGGTTTGTTTATCTTGTGATTTTGTCAAAGAACTAACTCTTTGTTTCATTGATTCTTTTTATTATTCTTTGTTTCTATTTTATTGATTTCAGCTGTCTGAAAATTTCCTATTGTCTACTCCTCTTTTGTGTGGTTGCTTCTTTTTGATCTAGTGCTTTCAAGTGTGCTGTTAACATTTAATATGAAATTTCTTCAAAATCTTCAAGCTGTCACTTATTACAATAAAGTCTCTTCTTAGTCCTACTTTCATTGTGTCCCATAAGTTTGAGTATGTTGTGCATTCATTTTTCTTGAATTCTAGGAAGTCTTTAATTTCTTAGTTTTTTTCTTTCTTAACCCAGTGGTAACTAAGAAGAGTTATTCAGCTTTTGTGAATTTGTAGGATTTCTGAAGTTTGTGTTGTTGAACTCCAACTGAAATTCATGGTGACCTAATTGAATACAAAGGGTTATTCCATTGTTTTTATCTGTTGACACTTGCTTTGTGACTGAATATGTGCTCAGTTTTGAAAGAGATTCTATCAGGTGATGAAAAGAAAGAATACTATTTTATGAGTGAAATATTCTGTAGATATCCATTAGGTACATTTGAGTTATTACATCTGTGTAATAAGTGCCCTTATTTCTCTGATTAGTTTCTCTAGAAGACTTGTACATTGGTGAGAGTAGGGTTTTAACTCTTCCACTATGAATTTTGGGGTTCAATGTGTGGTTTAATCATTGGTAATGTTTTTTTATACAAACATGTACTTGGGGTATTTGAGATATAGATATTCAGAATTGAGACATCATCTTGGAGGATTTTTCCCTTGCTGAAAATGAACTGTCCCTCTCCATCTCTTTTGTTATTTTTGGTTTGAAGTCTATTTTGTCATATATTAGAAAATATTTACCATCATGCTCTGTAAATACACTTGACTAGAAAAATCTCTTTTTTCCAACACTTTACTCTGAGGTAATATCTGTCTTTGGTATGTAGGTGTGTTTCTTGTATAAAACAGAATGATGAATCCTATTTTCATATCCATTCTGTTAGTCTCTGTCATTTTTTGGTGAATTGAGTCCATTGATATTGAGAGATATAAATAATCGGTGACCATTAATTCTTGCTAATATTTTTTGTTTGTTTTTTGGTTGGGATAGTAGTAGTAGTAGTAGTAGTAGTAGTAGTAGTAGTAGTAGTAGTAGTAGTACTAGTAGTAGTAGTACTAGTAGTAGTAGTAGTGTGTGTGTATACATGGATGTGTCTGTACATGTGTACATCCTTCTCTGTGTTTTACTGGAGTGAGGTTATCTATTGTGTTTTCATGGGTATAGCTAGGTTTTTTTTTTTTTGGTTGAAGCTTTCCTTTCAGTACCTTCTATAGGGACAGGTATGTGAATGCATATTGTATAAATTTGACTTTGTTATGATATATCTTGTCTTCTCCATGTATGGTGATAGAAACTTTTGCTAAATATAGTGATCTAACCTGGCATTAATTATCTCTTAGAGCCTGCGGGATGTCTCTCCAGGGTCTTCTGGCTTATACCATCTCCTTTGAGATGACATGTTTAACTCTAATAGATTGGTTTTTATATATTTTTGGTCTTTTATTTTTCACAGCATTTAACATTCTTTCTTTATTCTGTATTTTTAGCATTTTGCTTATTATGTATCAAGAGGGATTTTTTCTGATCATATTTTTATAAGCTTTTTGTATTTTTATAGCTATGTCCTTCTTTAGGTTGGGATTTTTTTGCTACAGAATTATTGAATATATTATCTGGGCCTTTGACCTGGAATTCCTCTCCTTCTCCTCATATTATGCTTACATTTATTCTTTTAATAATGCCCTATATTTCCTAGATGCTTTGTGTTAGAATTTTTTTAGACTTAATATTTTTTTGACTGATGAATCTGTTTCCTTTTCATGCCTTCAATGCCTAAGATTCTCTCTTTCTTCTCTTGTATTCTGTTGGTGATGTTGATTCTGTAATTCCTGTTTGTTTACCCAGAATTCTATATCCAGACTTCCTTGTGTTTGTCTTTCTCTTATTGCTTCTACATCCATGGTGTCTCATAGGTTTGGATATGTAGTGCCTTCATTTTCATTGAATTCAACCAAGTCACTATTTTTTTTCTTTTTTTCTTCTTTGACCCAGGAGTGGTTCAATAGTTCATATTTTAATTTCCATGAGTTTGTAGGCTTTCTAAGAGTAGTATTGTTGTTAAATTCTTTTATCCATGGATATCCAATAAGACACATAGGGTTACTCCATTTTTCTGAAGAGGTTTGCTTTGTTACTGAGTATGATCAGTTTTAGAGAAGGTTCTGTGTGATGCTGAGAAGATATATTCTTTTGTGCTTGGGTGGAATGTTTTATATACCTCTGTTAAGTCCATTTGATTCAAGACATTTGTTAGTTCTCTTATTTCTCTGTTAAGTTTCTGCTGTGGGACAATGGTCTGTATTCTGTCACTTATTTTTTTAAATAAACACTGATTGGCCAGTAGCCAGGTAGGAAGTATAGGCAGGACAACCAGACAGGAAGTAGAGGTGGGTAAAGGAGAATAGGAGAATTCTGCGAAGAAGGAAGACCTAGTTTGCCGTCCTAACCCAATCACAGAAGAAGAAAGTTGTGACTGCTTTGCCCAATAAGGTACCGAGCCACATAGTTGGCATAGACAGAAATAATGGGCTAATGTAAGTTCTAAGAGCTAATAAGAAGTCTGAGCTAGTAGGCCAATCAGTTTATTATTAATGTAGACCTATGTGTGATTTCTTTGGGACTTAATGACTGTGGGAACTGAGCAGGACAGAATTCCCAACAAGTTTCAGTCTGGTTAATCTTTCCATTGGTGGGAGTGGAGTGTTGATACCTCCTACTATTAGTGTGTGGGGTTTGATGTGAGAATTTAGTATTTTTTTTACATATGTGGATGCTCTTGTATTAGGGGCATAGATGTTCAGGACTGAGACATCATCATCTTGATGAATTGTTCCTGTTATGAGTATAAAGTCTCTAAGTGTTTTATTCTATCTCTTCTGATGGATTTTAGTTTGAAATCAATTTTGTTAGATATTAGGATAGCTAGACCAGCTTGTTTCTTAGGCCCATTTTTTAGAAACCTTTTCCCAACCCTTTACTCTGAGGTAGTGTCTCTCTTTGAGGTTGAGCAGTGAGTTTCTTGTATATAGAAGAAGGCTAGATCCTATTTTTATATCCATTCTCTTAGCCTGTGTCTTTTTTTAGGTGAATTGAGTCCATTGATATGAAAAGATATTAATGACCAATGTTTGTTAATTTCAGTTACTTTTTGGTAGTAGTGTTTGTGCATTTCCCTTTTTTGGGTTATGCTGGCAAGAGGATACCAGATGCCTATGTTTTGTAGATGCAATTAGCTTTCTTGGGTTGGGGTTTTCCTTCTAGTACTTTCTATAAGGTTGGCTTTGTGGATACATATTGTTTAAATTTATTTTTTCATGGAATATCTTGTTTTCTCAATTGATGGTGAATAAAAGCTTTGCTAGGTATAGTAGTCTGGGCTTTCATCCCTGACCTCTTAGTTTCTGAAGCACATCTATCCAGGCTTTTATGGTTTTCATTGAGAATTCAGTTGTAATTCTGATAGGTTTACCTTTATATGTTACTAGTCCTTTTTCCTTTGCAGCCCTTAATATTATTTCTTTATTCTATATGTTTTGTGTTTTGATTATTATATGGCAAGAGGATTTTTTCTTTGATCCAGTTTATTTGGTGTTTTGTAAGCATCTTGTACCCTCATAGGGATACTCTTCTTTAGGCTGGGAAAGTTTTCTTCTATGATCTTGTTGAATATATTTTTTGTGCCTTTGAGCTGGACTTCTCCCTCTTCTACCACTATTATTTTAATGTATGTTTTTTCATGGTTTCCCACATTTCCTAGATGTTTTGTGTTAAGAATTTGTTAGATTGTTAGATTTAATGTTTTCTTTTACCAATGAGTCTATTTCCTTTATAGGGTCTTTAGTGCCTGAGATTCTTTCTTCTGTCTCTTGTATTCTGTTGGCTATTCTTATCTCTGTACTTCCAGTTCATTTACTCATATTTTCCATATTCAGAATTCCCTCAGTTTGTTTTTCTTTATTACCTCTATTCAGTCTTCAAGTTTTGAACTGTTTCCTTCACCTGTTTGATTGTTTTTCTTGGGTTTATTTGTGGGATTTATTAATTTATTCCTCTTTTCTTGTTTGTCTTCTCCTTCATTTCTTTTAGGGAGTTTTTAATTTCCTCTTTAAAGGTCTCCATCATTTTCATAAAGTTATATTTAAAGTCATTTTCTTCTATTTCTTCAGGGATAGAATGATCAAGTCTTCCTATTGTGTCACCTCTGAGTTCTGATATTACCATGTTGCTTTTTAGGTTGTTAGAGGAATTCTTGCATTGGTGCCTACCCATCTCTTCCTTCAAATGAAGCTGGCAGTGTCTTTGCATCTTGGTCCAATCCTTGCTGTGGCTGTCTGAGTGCCTGCGAGTTTTTCTTGGTCTACTCTCTACTGTCAATGTCTGTCTCAGAAAGCCTCTAAGGACTTTATATAACTGTTCTCTTGGTCTTTTCTCCTGGTTTGCTCTCTTGTTCTCTCTTAATCCCATCAGTGTTGTAGCAAGTTCTTGGTCCCTCTTAATTCCCTTCAGTATTGAAGCAAGCTGGGTTTCAGTGTTCTACTGAGGTTGTAAGAAGATAGGCCAGTTTTTGGGGGTGGGGTGTGGCCAGTAGTTTGGAATGCTGTTGGATGGCTTTGGGTTTGGGGGGATCCTAGCCACAGGAAACTCCATGCCCAGGGATTTGTCCCACTGGGAAGGTCCTAGAGAGTGTGGCACCCCATCATGTGGCTGTTCACTCACCTCTTAAGACCCCTCAGTATTGGAACATGCTATGTTTCAGAGTTACAGTAAGGTTGCCAAGTTAACAGCTTCTATAATGAGAACCTTAAAATCCAAGGGAAAAATAGTAGACGCAGAAGATAGATGAGGACAAGCAAGATCATGGGACTAGCTGTCCTACACAAACCATCCCACAAACCCTATGACATGTCCATTACATGCCAGCACCATTCTTCACAGTCATAGAGAATAGAACATCAAAATATAATTCTAAAGTACAAAAGCTCACAGAAAGCAAAAACAGCCCTGAAGAAAATGAGTAGTGATTGAATTTTTCCACACCATATTTCAAGCTATATTACAAAGCCATTGTATTAAACCTACTTGGTTCTGTCACAAAAGCAGATGTGCAGATCTATGGAACATAGTTAAATATCCTCACACAAAACTACATGGCTACAACCATCTGAGTTTTTTTTACAAAGATTTCAAAATACTTACTGTAGGAAAACAGCAACAAAACCTCCTTTCTCACAAATGGTTCTGGCAGAACAGGACAACCATATGGGGAAAGAATCTGGATCCTTACCTGTCACTTTCTAAAAAAAATCAATAGAACAAAGTAATTCTTAAAGAACTGAAACCCTAGAAGTAAAATTTACTGAAAACAAATCAAGATATAAGCAATATAATACACGTTTCCATAAAAAGGCCCTAGTTATTCAGGAAATAAGAACAGTTGTTAACAAATTGAGCTTAATTAAATTAAAAAATCAATAGAACAAAGTAATTCTTAAAGAACTGAAACCCTAGAAGTAAAATTTACTGAAAACAAATCAAGATATAAGCAATATAATACACGTTTCCATAAAAAGGCCCTAGTTATTCAGGAAATAAGAACAGTTGTTAACAAATTGAGCTTAATTAAAATAAAAAATCTTCTTTACATCTGAAAATAATGTTATTTATGTGAAAAGTTTTCCAAAGAATGAAAGAAACTCTTTACCATCTATGCATTTGACAGAGTATTAAATATCTAGACTACAAACATATATACATGCAAGAAAAAAAGAAGCATCATGAAAACAAACAACCCAATCTAAACTGAGCTGATTATTTGAAGGAGGGGGACTCAGAATGTCTGTCTTTACTGTAGAGGGAGGCTACAGACCTCTGTTTTTGTTTTATAACCTGTGTCTTTGCTAAATATGTTCATCAGTTCAGTATCTTAGCATACAGACTATGATAGAAGAGCTTTTCCTATACATTTGGCAAGCTTTTCAAGTCTTTTGCTGCCATATGTTGAAAAGCTCAAAAAGGATATGATGTATCTACTTCCTGTTGTGAACATTTTTCTCTGTTGCAGAATATTTGTTAACACTATGTGAAGATGTGTCACTGTGATTGGTTTAAGAAAGAGCTGAATGAACAATAGCTAGGCAGAAGAGAATAGGCAGGCCTGAGAGATAGAGAGAGAGAACTCCAGAAAGAAAAGAGGTGGGGATGCCAGAATGACTTTGAAGAAGTCATATATAAAGTACATATCAGAGGTAAATGAGCTGTGTGGTAGAATGCAGATTAATAGACAGGTTAGTTTAAGTTATAGAGCTATCTGGGAAAAAAATAAGCTCTGTATCAAACCAATTGCAGTGATACACCTTCCCACAGTATAAATGAATATTCTGAAACATTTCCCCATTTTTATCTAATTAAAAAGGGAAAAGTTTAATTTTAGCACAGTTAAACTATATACAATTATCAGGTAAGTTTTATTTTTACAAAATCTAATCCATTTGTATTTGTCAAATTAGGAGAAAGTACTATATTATCTATCCTATCTTAGTGAGCCGAAAATTTTATAGCTAAACCACTTTCAATCATAACTTTTATTACCATGCAACAATATCTTTTGGGGACTTTAAAATATCTACTTAGAAAAATAACTTAAGCTTTTATGTTTCTCAACTTTATAAACTTTACATCTCTTATGTAAGGCCTTTTTTAAAATTTGATAAGAAAGAAAACTGCAAAACTATAACTGTCTAAACCACTGGAGACCTGAGAAGAATATAATATTACCTGAGTAAACAAGAAGCACAGAGAAAACAACTTACAAACGTATAAAAATAACAGACAGTCACCAGAGGTTCCTCTGTAACTGTGGGACATTCATCTTCAGCCTACAGGCAAAGAATATCTGACAGATTCTTTTGTTAAGCAGTATTATTTAAAGTACTGTCCCACCTGGTCTTGGCAAAGTTTGATTCTCTCCTTAGGCCTGCTCATCCAGTTTTGACAGAATGCTGTCAGTAGTCAAAATAAAGGCAGTATCCTTTCCCTATGAATAACTCAGTCACACTGAATGTGACTTTATTAAGGAGGTTCTTTGATGCCTATTATCATTTTTTTAAGTAAATTGTTCTTCCAGGAACAGATGTGTCTCACTGTCATGAAAAACCTTATGTTATTAAAACATTTCAAATATTATATTCTGTAGGTCTCTGAAGTGATTCAAAAAGATCTATCTTTCTCAAATATTTGTTTATACCTATATGACCACAAGTTTGAATGTTATAGATGACTTTTATCCTATGTTTTCAATTATCCTAAACATTTTATAATAAAAATATTTAAAGAAGAGAA
>NC_022021.1:20271146-20272410 GCF_000317375.1 Microtus ochrogaster
TTGTCTATCTAAAATATTTCCTTGTGTGACCTTAAAAACATACCTAACATGGCTATAAGTTTGACTATTTTATATGACTATTAATCTGTATTTCTTTGTTATCCTAAATATCTTTCAAGGAGTAAAACATTTCATTTTTAAATGAGTTACATAGGTATAATAACTTAAACAATAATAGAAACATATATAAACATATATACATTATGTATAACAAAAATAATCTTAAATTTATATCAATATACAGAAATCTATACCAATGTAAAATATTTGAGATTAATAGTTGTTTTTTAGTTTAAAAATAAATTTCATAATCTACCCTTTTATCCTATCATTAGTATGTACTCCTTTATTTATCTTTTTAGAAAAAGATCCATGAACCTAATTTCTTTTGTTTACAACCTTTTAATACAATTACAATCACAACTTGCAACTAACGCTCCTAAAAATGACACACATTCACCAAACGACCAGATAACACCCACCCTACCTCTTGGGAATGTGGGTGTCATATTCCCTAGGCCACTTCCTAGTGTCTGGGTTTGAAAGCATGTTTAGGTGAAAATTGGGAATTATGATCAAATAATGAAAGAGCTAGCTATGTTATTTGTTCTTTAGTTTTCATGTGATGGGAAAGTATAGAGCTTATCTGAAGTCTTGGACAGAGTACTCTGTGAGTATCTCAAATAGCAACTTTGAAGTTGTTTTAGATATAGAACTTGAGGAAACTGCAATGGAAGCATTCTTAGCAACCAAAACATCTGGGCTATTTATTTTTATTGATGTTTGGTTCTATTTTTTTTCTTAAACCACAGAAACTTAAAGGTAACAGATATATTTGTATTAACACAAGTATAGAATTATGGTGATGCAGTCACACAAAGATTATTCTTTTTTGTTCTGTTTGAGTACATAGAAGGCATATTTTATCTTTCAAGTATGTTTGTGATGGAGGAGTTACTTTCATTGGTTAATAAAGAAACTGCCTTGGCTCATTTGATAGGCCAGGCCTTAGGTGGGTGGAGTAGACAGAACAGAATGCTGGGAGAAGTGAGGCAATCGCCATGCCTCTCAGTAGGGGAAACTCTGCCCAATGGGGCACGTGTTCACCTCAGAAAAATGTTTACATATAAATCTGGCAGCGTGAGCCCCCCTCCAGTTCTTTTTTTTGTATCTCCTGCTCATCGCCTCTGCCCCAAAGAGGAGAGCTATCGAGTCTGAGCTCACTTCCTCTTCCTCCCAGCATTCTGTTCTGTTTACTCCTCCC
>NC_022021.1:20273076-20277315 GCF_000317375.1 Microtus ochrogaster
GAGAAACCCTGTCTTGAAAAACAACAACAACAACAAAAGCAGTTTCTTGCCCAAATGGCTATCAAACTCCATGAGGATCCTCTTCGATGTCCATCTTCCTCTTGAAGTAGACTGGTACTGCCAGGAGCAGACATGTCTCATTGGCATGAAAAGCCCTAAGTTATTAAAACATTAAATGTGCTATTCTGTAGTCTTTGAAAGATATGAAGAATGTCTATCTAAAATATATCTATGTACATCTAGAAAATCTAACATGACTACAAACTTAACTATTATAGATGACTATCCATTAACAATCTATTAACATTACATTTTTAAATGAACTATACAATTACAATACCTTAATCAATATCAGAAATATATATACATATAACAAAATTGACCTTAAGTGATGGAGGAAGGTCATTGGTTAATTAATAAAGAAACTGCTTGGCCTCATAAGTTAAAACATAGGTGGGTGGAGTAAACAGAACAGAATGCTGGGAGGAAAAGGAAGTGAGCTCAGACTCGATAGCTCTCCTTTCTGGGGCAGATGCAATGAGCAGGAGATACATAAAAAGAGAGCGAGCGGGGGTGGGGGCTCACGCTGCCAGATTTATATGTAAACATTAGTCCGAGGTGAACACGCCCCCTATTGGGCGGAATTTCTCCTACACCTCTCCTCTCTGGGTCAGGCGTGATGAAACTCCAGCCCAAGATGGATGTAAATTAGAATCCTTTCCAGTAAGCCACCACTTCGTGGTGCTACACAGATTATTAGAAATGGGTTAGTCAAGATGTAAGAGTTAGCCAAGAAGAAGCTAGATATAATGGGCCAAGCAGTGTTTAAAAGAATACAATTTCTGTGTTGTTATTTTGGGTCATAAGCTAGCCAGGTGGCCAGGAGCCAGGTGGCCAGGAGCCAGGTGGCAGGAATGCAGCCCGCTGCTCCTTCTACATGTTTGGACTGTACAACCAAAATGTAATAATAATTTCTATCTGTGTCACATAAAAGTATGTCACATAATAATAAGTCGTGAGATAGCTAATAAGATTCATCATGTCTCATCCAGTCTCAGAGCTGTTTCCAAGCAGAGGGGTCAGCCTACATGTACCCTGTTCTGTAGTCTCTTCTGGTTTCCTACCTTATGTTTGCAGCACAGATCTCAGGATATTTCCTCTGGGCCAAATCTAATCTTTATTAATTTTGAAGAAATCTATAGCTTTTAATTTACTGTAGAAACAAAATCTCAAATTCTCCACCACAACAACTTATTTACTGAACTCCATTTTCAAGTTTAAGTATTCTTAAAATATATAGGCTTGTTTAATTTAGCAGTTTCTATAATCCAATGTCTGTCAGCAGCTATTGTTTTTTGTTTATTAGTATTGCAATTTTTTAATAAAGCACATGTATCAAATCACCATACAGGAACAAGACACTTAGTTGTTATTTTGATGTCTAGTTTCTTGACTTCTTTATATAATTTAGAGACCAGCCCTGTATATTTTCCAATTTTACCTGGCTTATTCTTTTTACATTATGTAAGCAGAGACTGTTTTTTTTTTTTCATTTTCAAGGCACCCAGACCCGAATAATCACCCAGAAACTATATTAATTAGAACACTGTTTGGTCCAGCTCTCAGTCATATTTCTAGCTAGCTGTTACATCTTAAAGTAACCCATTTCTATTATTTTATATTTTACCATAAAGCTCATGGTTTGTTACCTCTTGCTTCTTGGGCAGGGACATGGTGTCTGCCTGACTCTACCTTCTTTCCTCTTCTGTCTCTGTTTGGATTTTTCCCCTTGTTATAGTCTGCCCTGCCATGGGCTAAAACAGCTACTTTATTAAACAATGGTAACTAAACATATTCACAACATATAAAAGTGAAGCCCAAATCAACATTATTTTTCTTTAAAGACTTTACTATTTTTAAGCAATTTAATTTTTTTGACTATTTGTACCTATTTTTTTCATTTCTTTCATCAGCACCTAGGCACTCTTTTAAGCATATTGCACCTTTAAAGGGTAGTTTTGGGTCTGAATCAGGCTTTCTGAGTTTCAATAGCATTCTCTGACTCTGTGAGTCAAGTCTTAAACTGCTAGACTACGTAGGTAGAGTGACACTAGGGAGTGGCTCTGCTCTCTTCAGGTTCTGGAGAGCAGAGTCTTACATCTGCAGGTGGAGGCCAGGAGATGTGCCTCTGTACAATGTGAGCACCTGTCTGCCTGAGAGACTGAAGAAGAGACTTGGGAAACCACATCTGGGTCCTTGTGCAGAACTTTTCTTAGCTTTCTCAAGTACTATGTTTGGGTATTCGAGCCTCTGCATTGGATGTCATTTGTAATGATTATCTAAATTAGTCTATTATTAAAAATTCTTGGGAGTTCGACATGGACAGTGGCAGATTTTGGAGGAAAGAGATAAAACAATAGATAACTAGTAGGAAGTGAAAAAATGATGATCTAGATAAGAGATAAGCATTTCACTCTGAAGTAAAGCTCTTTAAACTCAGTGGGTTCAGGAAATCACTGAAATAGACACTAGGTCTCTGCCACCGCAATCCTCTGCAAGCAGTACAGACTGTGGAGAGACACCCTCAGACAAACTAAACTGCCTGGAAAAAGCTTAAGTCGTTAAAACTACCTGGAAGAGGATCAGACTAGCTTTCCCTACTGACAATGACACCCCTTGACCTGCTAATTTGCATGCAAGTTGAACAAAGCCCTTTAGTTTCTGGCTTTATGAGCTGTCCCCATGCTGAGGTGGGTTTTGTTGACTCAGCTGCTTTTGAATCATTTATCCTCTATATAACTCCAATAAAACTCATTGGTTCACCAAGTTGTGCACTGGTTATCTATACTTCAGTTTAGTTTGTTTGCCTACCTGGGAAAAGTAAATATTTGGTCACACCTCCTCATGGGTAGTATTATATAACAGCTAGGTTTGAATGTTGTTCAAGTCTTCTACTTCTTTTTGGGCTTAATTTATGCATTAAAATAAAATGTGAATGTCTCACCCACCAGTGTTGAAATGGTCCATTGAATTCTACCAACTTGGTTTTTTTTTTCATATATTTAGGTGATTGGAAGTTAGATATGAGGAATTTCCTTACATGTAAGCATGCAACTTTTACTTGCTAAGATTTTATATTTTAATATTTGTTTCAAGAGTGCTGTTGCCAACTGGAACCTATTTAGGCTTCTTCCAAGTACTTTTCAGTTTATGCATCCTGTGTCAAGGAAAACTTTTGATTTCATTTCCCCATGTAAGGTGAAATTTCCACAGTTTTTCATATACCAAGCAATTGTGGCCTGCATTTTAGTTATTTGATTATAATACCCTAGAATATACATTCCTGTTAATAATTATTTTTATTTTTCTGGAAGCTATAGCTCTGGAATCAGTTTAGCTTTTACCACCGTTGCAGTTCTGTCTTTTTCCTCTCTAGCTTATGCACAATGCAGTGATCAGTCTGAAGCCTGAATATAGTTTTATCCATTACTTCAGCTTCCAGAGTCTGTGGTGTGTTAACAAGGTTCTGATTTATGTCTGAATATATCAGGAACAAATTGTAGTTTCCCCGAGCTGTATCCTCTTTAAAGTTTCAGTGTACTTTCTAATCCACTGAAACTTTCATTCCCGTCTTTGATAGTTGCATTCTTTAGAGATTCCTAGTCCTTTATAAGAAAAGGAAAAGACAAAAAGAAAACAAAAAGTTAAAAAGCTTAACAGAATGTCTTAACCTATTTCATGATGTTGTTCTACCTGAGGCAAAAGGAAGTTTTCCCTCCCTTACTCCCTTAGACATTTGATTTCATGTATCTTGGGTGTGTGTGGAATGACATAGGGTAGAAAACAAGGACAAGAAAACAAAAAGAGATTTCCACTCACATCTGAGCTTTATAAGATTTCTTCTTCTCTTCTTCAGGGCAGTACTGGCGAACTACCTATCAACATAGTATCTGAACTCACAACACCCATTTCCAACTCTAGGACTGCATCACATGCAGGCTGAGACAAGAGAGATGAAATGTTGAAATTGCAAACTCATGATTCAGTAGAACTTCCTTTTTCTTTCCCCCAATGATGTATACTTTTCAGTATTCTGAAATACTTCTTATACAAGTTTTATTAGCTACATTAATGAAGAAAAAGAATGGTGTGTCTTCATTTCTCCCTTCTGAGCACTAGCCTCTAATTTTTTTTTTTTTTTTGGTTTTTTTCGAGACAGGGTTTCTCTGTGGCTTTGGA
>NC_022021.1:20277415-20308893 GCF_000317375.1 Microtus ochrogaster
CCAGGCTGGTCTCGAACTCACAGAGATCCGCCTGCCTCTGCCTCCTGAGTGCTGGGATTAAAGGCGTGCGCCACCACCGCCCGGCTTACTAACCTCTAATATTGGACAACAACAAATGCATTCACTGTAGTATGGTCATAAATATATGTATTTGTTTCTGTTGGAAGGCCGTTTTTCCATAATTAGCACTTTTAATGACACTAGAAAATTTTAATCATTATTAAATTTTGCAAATTTCAAAAATTTGTTATTTTTAGAGTGAAGAGGGAACTAAGAAATGAACATGTTTTAAAATAGAGTGAGTGCAAAGAATGGAAGCTCAGTTGAATGTGAATAGTCTGTCTCATGAGCTCACCTCAAACTGAACAATGAGTTTATTTGATAAACCCAAAGGTGAGCCTCTTTAGTAAGTCATTATTCGTGTATACATTTTAGAGATCTAATCTTTTAAAGTCATATTTTGGGAAGTGAATGACTTATAGGTTTTGATCTATGATTTTTATATTCACATCATGCTGTATGTATGCATGCACACACACACATATGTACACATGCATACACAATAAACAAATAAATGTAGAACATAATTTAAGTAAGTGAAATTATACTAATTTTATCCACTTCAACTTTTGCTGCTATTTATTTTAATTATTTCAAATTCAAAGGTTTTAGACATATTTCTCTTTATAGCAAAAGGTGTAAATAGCCACTAAGCTAAAATAACGAAATACATGATTAGTATTATTTCACTATTTTTATTCATCTTCAATATCACATACTATTTGACTTGGAAAGTAGAAACTTGAATTTGAAAGATAGGATAATCTTTATTTGTATATATAACTACTACATTTAATCCAGTTCCTGTTTTACGTGAATATATCCAGATAAAGTATTTTGATCTCAGACATTATTGTAATTTATATTTACTCAAATTTTAATTTTAGAGAAAATTAAGTTTTTGAGACACTAAGTAGTATAGGCAAGATTTTAAGTATTGTAATGAAGGTGGAATTAGATTTTCATCATTAAATCTCCAGAAGCTAGTGTCCCTATATAATGCTGTGTCTTTTAGATGATCAGGCTTAAAAAAACTATTCTCTATATTTATCATGCCTTTTTTTCTGAGAAATTTCTTTCCTTTCATGAATAAAATACTAGCGAGAGATTTATCTTTGTGATTGTAATTAGATGTTGACTTTTAATAGGACTCAACCATGTACATAGGGCAAAAATGATATGGTGAGCCTGACTCAGGGAAAATGCTAAAAGCTCAAGCTTAATCAATAACTGCATTAAAGAGCCCACTGGTCCTGCTCTAGCAAAAGATTCCATATATAGAGTTGGTTGACAAATTCATCTGATGAGTTAAATGAGAGTATACCTTCTAATTTGTTTTTCTTTTTAATTATCCATTTATTATTTTGATTCATAGGCAGTAATTTCATATTGTTGATTCCCTCTTGACCTTGTGCTTGTAACTGAATCCTGAGATCTGGCTTGTGGCCCAGGAATATGTAGAAAACTGTTTATATTAACAGCAAGCTGGCTTGACTGCAATGCTTTGATTTAACATTATAACTCTACTAAAAGTAGCATAACGTTCCCATGTACACTCCATTCTGCTTAAATCCCTTGTCATTATAACAGATGTTTGGATTATTGTTCTGTAAACTATGTCAGAATTTCAATCTCTAGTATCTGTTTATTATTCTCCAAGGGTGATATTACAAATGTTCTTATGCACAGTTAAGGCTTATAAAACAGTCTATCTTATGTTCCATAAAAACTCTCAGCAGAAAGTTTTGCTAATCGGAGTAAATATACCTCATTTTGGAGAGCCCATTTTAAGTATTTAGAAACAAACCTTTCCATCTAAAAATCTACAGTACTTCAGATGATCTGCCAGTCATTTTTTAATACCACAGAATTGTGGGATATTAAATTAAAGGAAACTTATGAAACACAAATATAAAACTTAAAAGCCATATTAAGTAATTTTATTCTGATATTGAGTTATTATTTAATTTAATACCTTGGAAACCTTATCAGGCAACAGAGTCTTATGGTTTAAAGTTCCTAACATTAGTCAAATTAAATTATGAGTCTACTAAGAGAATGAGAATCAGGATGCTTACAATTACATTAGAAATAAGTCAAGAATGGGATTGGAGGGATGTTTCTGTTGTTAAGAGCATTAGCTGCTCTTCTAGAGGACCATACATACAATTCTCAGCACCCACACTGCAGCTCATAACTGTCCATAACTTCACTCCCTTGGAACTCACCATTCTCATACAGACATGCATGTAGGCAAAATACCAGTGTATATAAAAAATACAACTAAATAAATTTTAAAAAGAAAACTATTAAGAACATTTCACTTTCTAAAGTTTGAACTTTCTTTTGGAAAATCTTAAAATAAAAGACTATGGACTTACTGGATGTCTTAAAAATAAACCTAGAGTAGTAATTCCCTCCTGTTTGGGTGAGCAAGAGAGGCTTTAAAAAGGACATGAAATAATATTTCAGGTGAGTTTGCCCAAGTGAACGCTTGCATAGAGAACATAATCTCCACAATACAATTTGTTTCTGCTCTCTATTTTTTTTATCGTGATTCTTGCTTTAATGAGAATAGGTATGTGGTAAGTAGAACCTGCATCAGCTTGACAAAATACTGTGTCCATATATTCTAAGAGGTAGCACACCGATGCTTGGAATAACAATCTGCATGTTTTCAGAAAGCATGGACTCAATCCTGAACTGTCTGTACTCATTCTCTAGATGAAATCAACTTGTGTCTCTCATTTATTTCACATTCCTATCTTTTCCATCTTTTTTAATGTTTTTTGTTTCTTTTTAAATATAAAATGACATGAAACAAACAACCTTGGGTACAATGGACATAAAAATGAATATAAATCCCTTAGAATATTAGTACAGAAAATTCCAAAATTCTTCTGGGAAATGAAATGTTAGAAGAAGTGAGAATTCAAGGGAAAAGGGTTCATTAGTTACCCCATCTCCCCAAGAAAAGGGTGTGGTAGCTGTAGCATCCTTTTCCCTAAAGGAGTAGAAGCACTTAGGAGAGAGCTCAGAGTCTGCTAACATACCAAAGTGCATTGTGTCTGCACTTAGGATTTTAAAAAACAAAGTTAGGAAAAAGAAAAGAAAAAAATAAGAAGAAAAAAACCAAGGTCAGCTTCGGAAATGATGAATGCGTTTTGCTGAAAGCTGCACTGAACGTCCTTGAGTTTAATCAAAACTATTTGTTTTTAGTCAGCTTTGCTGTTGTCTCTTTTACTCTTGTCCACTGATAGCTTGACATTAATGACATCATAAATCATGTGAAGTGGCGGCTTGGGTTTGGTAGCATTTCAAGTGTTTGTTGAGATGTCCGGGGCTATCCGAAGGGCTGGTGCAAGGCGGGAGATCATCCCAGAGTGACTCTTATTTTATGGCATTATTTGGTCTGTAAAATCACAGACTACATTATTTGACAGACCTTAATTAAAGAAGATCTGACTTTTAGTTAGAGGCAGATTTTGATAGAGATTAGTGAATTTGTGAATTTATGTTTGAATTGTTTTTTTTTTTTTATACCCCTCATTTTGTCAATGTGGTGGCTTGTCAAAGCTTCTAATTCAGGTGAGTCCATTTGCTGGTCAGTTTCCACACTGTAATATTGAGACTTGAACCTTTGTACGATATGAACAGTATATCACTCATACTTTTGCAAAGGATACTGTTAAGCATAAAGCATCCAATGAACACTGAAAGTGTACTCTGTGAAAAATGCCTGACTTTTATCAGGTTTTTGTTTGAAAATGATTTCACTGAATCACTCCATGTTTGTAGCTTGTTATCTGCAGACAGAGTTCTTTGAACATGCTTTTCATTATCAGCACACTCTATTGTTAAGGAAAGAAACCTTATTCTTACCTGTTATTTATTTTATAGTATTTTTGTACTAGAAAACTCACCAAGAGTATAATATATACATGATTTACTTCTATATCCAACTAATACATTAACAGACTGAAGGAATTGCTTTGTTTTATAAATGAAACTAGCAAAAAAAGATTTTTTTCTGTCCCAGATAAAAACATCTTTTTGAAGTATGTATTCCATATTGTAATCGAGCACTTTCTATAGCCCAGGGGAATGCCATCCAGAAAAAAAAAAATTAAGGACATGTCCAAATGTAGTTTTTCACCCATATCCCATGTGATCAAGTTAATCTATTGATGTGTAATATTGGAACAAGAACTAAACAGAATAACTGCAAAGAATAGCATCATTTGAAAAATTGAATAATGCTATTCTTTGCTTTTACAATGAACTTTGGGGGAAGATGGTAATGGGTATGAATTCCTCAGACTATTTCTCCAGCACTTAATTAATTTTTATATGAATGTTAAGAGGTTATAGTCTGTGCATAACAATAAAGATGTATAAAATGTTTACTGAAAATAATCTATTTTAAGATGATATTAACTGTTCTTTTCTTTCAGCAAAATATAATGTCAAAATAATTGATTTTGAGTAATATTTTATTCTTTATATATTAACCCTTATGCAGAAGGTTTCCCCATATATTGGTTTCACTTATTATTTATTTTTGGTGACACACACTTTAATTCTTCTCATAATTAAATCACAGATGACCTTAACGTAATAATGCCTAGTTCTCTAAAGCACCATATTACTAAGAGAAATAGTCTAATTATGGTCCTGTGTTTCCATGGTGCCTCTCATTATGGTTTGTTGATAATGTACTTGTCCAGAAATTGTGTTCCTATCTCCATAAAACTTCTACCAAATTTTTCATCTTTCTCATCAAAAACAAATGATATCTTAGAAGGGTTAAAGCACAGCTCAATGATAGAGTGCTTCTGGTGCATTCCTGAGGCCCTGGGTTCAGTTCTTAACAGTATACAACCCTAGTACATGACAAAGAGACATTGTGTGTGACTAGCTAGGAATCTTGGCTTTGATGTTCTCTTCTATGATTGAAACAGGCAGGCATTATTTTTCTTGAGATTCTAACTGTGTTAGCTTTATCATCACTGTGACCAAAACATCTAAGAAAATAACTTGGTGGATAGATGATTTATTTTAGTTTATATTTTTAGGTGGTTCAGGCTATAACTGAGAAAATTCATCTAAACGATGGGCAAGAAAGAGAGGGAGAGAAACAAATAGAAACAGGCCAGGGACAAACTTTCCATAATAGGCCCAATTCCATGGCCTATTTCCTTTAGCTAGGCACTGCTTCCTAAAATTCTCTAAAGCTGTCCAAGCAGCACTTTCCCCTAGTGACCAACCACCGGCTATACCAACCTGTCCAGAGCATCCTTCAAAGCTGAAGCACTACAAGCAATGCAAGAAAAAGTGAGATACTTCCTTGTCCATACTTTCCTTCCTGATTCAGACACACAAGATCATTACTTTTCCTACAGTCATAGGAAAACTGTTTTATTCTTTCCAGTAAACCTAGCACACATTTCCAACAAGACTCAAATGGTTTGGATCCCTGGAAAAAATTGTTTTAATGCTAGGGCTAGAAAAAATTAATTAAACTTCTAAGAATTTTATATGTATATTTCTTTACTGACTGATCCTAAAAATAATTATATTGTATCATATATTCACTCCACAGCTTTTATTGTACTATTAATCATATACATTACAGTGAACACACATTTTCCTGACAAAGGGGTTGCTACAGCATTTTTTTTTAATATTGACTGAACTGTGTGGAGAATTTTCATTGTCGCCATTGTCTAAGACCATTTTATTCTCAGTCTTCAGGGTTTATTCTCACTCATATACACATCCATCCTTCCAGTATTTGCTCATATACAATATCATACCATGATCAAAAATGTTTATTTTTTGGGTTAGTTTTATACACTCCGAATTTCATTTTAATCTAAGCTACTATTAGAAACCTGGTGGAAAAAATATAATCTCTGGGTTTATTCCAAGGTGAAGCAAACTACTATCCATACATAAATGTTGGATAATAGTAATTATTGTGAAGAACTGGGATGTTGTGTATTTCTAAGTAACAGCCCCTGACAGTATTATATATCAAGTTATTATTACAATCCTCTGTGTAGATGATAAGCTGACTTATTTTACACCCAATTGTCTTCTATAACTATTCATAAAAATATATACATGTATATATCTAAATATGTATATATAGATATAGAAATATATAGTGGTAGATAAGTAAAACTAATATGGCAGACTGTATAGTAAAATGATATATCTATATCATAAAACTACTACAGCAGCCTCTTCTCAAGACTGTCAAATGTAGTTTCACAAATTTTTTGTCATTATGACACTCTGAGTAACTTCCTTCTTATCTAGAAGATAATAATTTCAATATCATGCATCTTTAAAAATGTCAGCATTGTGTGTAGGGCTGGGATAGATGACTAAAATCATGCCAGAAAAATAGGACAGGCTAACAGGAGATGCTGCTTCTCGACAGTGACCTGCGTCAGCCAAGTGTGGAGTGCTCTGCTGTTCTCAAAGTATTCCAAAGTTGAACGTGGCAGGGGCTTAGCATCTAGATGTGATCCACCGAATAATTCTCCTTTATCAGAACGTTTCCATATTGCGTTCTTAAATTTCATTCCAGTTAAAGTTATTTTTAGAAACACAGTAAATGTGGCCTGTCAGTAAATGATGGAAAGCAAGCAAGTATCTGCATACAACTTTGGATATCTATAAAGAGCTGGGTGTCACATAGTAATAGAAGTTTTGTACTTCACAGACTCTAAGCAGGACTGTGGGAGGATAGGGAATGCCATTTCCACAGGCAGGCTACTTCTTTTCTTATGCTGGATAAAGAAAACTTCACCAAAGCACACAGGCAGGAGTTATGCGTGTGAAGTCTGTGGCTGTCTGTCTACAGTTCAAAGACTGGTACATGTGGTCATCAGAGTCCTTTAAAAAGAATTTTTGTTTCCTATTTTTAAAACAAAAGAAAATAAGCTGGAAGTGGTGGCACATGCTTGCATTGCCAGATACTCTGGAGGCTGAGGCCAGAGGATCTTTGATCTTGGAAAATCCAGATGGGCCCGGGCAACATGAGCGGATTACCCCAAATATTTCTCAAAATTATACAGTACAACACAGAACAAAAAAATATAGTCAATCAGTCTTAAAAGTCAGTTTGTGTTTTTACATGAAATAAAATGTGATATTTAAATAGCATAAAGATAGAATATTTTAAAATTGTTTAAGATGCTTAATTTCTAAATAATGATAAAATTTCCATGACTGAATTCTCTTAACCAGATTATTATTTTTATAATTATTTGTCTATTTACAACTGGTGTAAATCAAATCAAGATATTAAAATACTTTTCATATGTCTCCTATAAATCTATTTACACTGTATTCACACTCACAATACTAAGCACAGGCATTTGTTTCTTTGTATTCCGAAAATTTGGAAGCAAAACTACAGCTAGAAAGTCTTTTTAGAAAGAGAAAATTTCTAGACTTTGTCTAACTTTTCAAATTGAAGAAGTAATTTCCATAATTTGCCCTTGTTTCCTTGAGCTATTGATGTGTGAATGCTAATCTCACACTAGGTCAGGGTTAACCCCAAAGAAAAAGCTATTGAGCTTAGCTAATATCTTAGTGACTCTTGTCAATACCAGTCTTGCTGTGTAGCTCTGGCTTCCAGGTTTCAATTTGGGCATTTTATGTAGTAAATATAGTAAAAGCCAATGTAAAAAACTACTCAGGACCTACATAAAACACTTTAACTTCTTAATACAACTGCTATTTATTGACATCTTACAAAAATACTTAGAGTTTTTTTAAAAAATCACTAATGGTTGATTTTATATAGTCATCCTGTCCTGTAGCATGAAGAAATATCAGACATAAATTATCAAAATAATTTCAGCTATATCATCTGGTGATAGTTTCTTATATTCAATGAGATAGTCATAAGACAGCATTTTCTTCTTTAAAACATTAAATATTTTCTAAAAAACATCTTTTAAAAATATGGGAATTTTTTATGTACTTGCTTGTCCTGAGTGTGCTAGTAAGAAACAGAAAATTTACAAGAGGTATATGACGTATAGACTCTAAAGCAGTATTTTATTACAAAAGCATGGAACCCTGCTGGCATATGTAATTTAATGTGCACCATGCCTCCCCTAATTCAATCAGGTCTCTACATCTCTTCTTTTATATTCCAATTGGATTCCATGTGGTAAAGCCATCAAGATTTTCAGGATGAAATGAATGCTTGTATTAATCCTGCAATTTCCATTTAAAACACAGCATCGATTTGATTAATAAGGTTTGATGCTGAATAATTATATGGCAAATATGTAGGTTGTAGCAAAACCACAGATGTGACCACCAACAAAAGCCTGTGGGAGAAGCGGGTCAAAGGGACGCATTGGCCATGACTGAGGTGATGAATTCTTCGGCTTTTCTTTTATGCAATTAACAAGCAGGGCTTCTATTAATTTGCCACCCCCAGAGCCTTGACTGGTCATATGCATCTGGGTCAAGGGTCACAGGGGCAGACCTAGGGTCAGCATCACAACAACCCTGAAACAAAATGGGAAAACTAAAGAAATCCAAATGACATGGCTGAATATACATTCTGTTCACAGAAGGATGGCTAGGAAGTGCATCTCCTTAATGTTAAGATTGCTGTTTTAGAATAATAAAAATGTTCTCTGCACATTTAATTCCAAGTAATCAATCTAAAGTGCAATGGTTGAGCATCCAATAAAAGAAAATCAATGTGTTCTCTACAAGGGAAGACAAACAATGCTCACTTTTACTAAAGGGATTATAGGTTAACATTTATTCAGTGTATTGTAATCTAATGTCAAGTGGTATAAAATCAAACCAACAATCCATTACTAGCAGTTATAGCCTAGGTATGGACCTCATGCAGATAGGCTATTCTTTTATTAGACTATGTCTGTATTATGTCTATGAATTTTTTCACAATGAATGAATTTCAAATAATTTAACCTTGTACCTTGAATGAATATATATCAACATAACAATTTTTTGTCATTTAAAAATGAAAAATTTTCACAACTTAAATTTTCTCTCAGTCATTGATTTCTTATATAAAACACATGTCATTTTTGTTTCTATCATAAGAAATTTAAGAACTTGGCCATGAAAGTGGACTACAAGTTTCTTCCCTCTAATCTTTGTATTTTAAAACTGTAAAGAATATTGTAGTAGCTTATCTTCATTTATATATTTCTAAAATTAATATGCATTGCCAAATCTCTACAGTTCAAACTGTATCCAAGATTAACAATAATGCATAATTAGTATTGTGTACTCAAAATTTGGTTTATGTAAGTATACTAAAACATACATTTTATGTTTAAATATTATGAAATCAGAATATTTTTAAACAATATGTCTCAAAGGAGATTAGATAAAAGTACAAATATGTCAAAGATAACTAGACTAATTCATTAGCATATCAGTTCAAGAGGCAATAAAGATTTCATTGACCATTAAATTTCTCTACCAAATGGAGTGATCTTTTGAAGTGTTAGGAAAAGTTAGTGACCACTTATTACACTTGATAAAAAGTGGTTTACAAACCTGCCAAAAAAATCAACATTTTTCTGTAGCAACCATGCTTATTGTTAGAATCAGAGCCACTTCTAAGTGTGAGGAAAATCATTACCACATGTTTGAAAATATTGGTGATATTTTGCAGATTGCATAGCTCCACAGCGTAGTGTTACTTCAAAACATTTCAGAATTACTTGGTAGTAAAAAGGGAAATTGAATTTGACACTATTTTCATTATGAAATCTAAGCTCAGTTTGCCACTCCTCCTTACATGAAACCTTTAGTTTCCATTTCTTCAGAAACAGAAACAAGATGAACTGAATTCAGACTATAAAATTATAAAGCAAATCCATGTATAAAACATTTATCAAAATATTATACTATGTATACATTAGTATTTTTAAGAATGTTGAAATTTAGAAAAATTTTCACAGTATTAATTTCCACATTACTCCACTTATAAAATGTTATTATTTTCTAATACTTTTACTGGTACCGAATATTAAAACGAAATAAAAATCATATCATTTTTTTATCATTGTAGCAAATTTGTGCCAATTTTCCATTGCCCCATTATGTACCTAACGTAATAAAAGCAAAGCTTCAAAGGGTCCCTTACTTCTTTCAACAAAACTGGAAATAAAAATTCAATGACTATGAACCAATTTGTTCTCAGTAAGTTACAGATATTGTCATAAATCATTAGTTAGTTTGCCCCCAAATCTGATTTTTGAGAACGTTTACCCATGTATATGAAACTCTATGAACTGATCGAATTAAAATCTATAAGTGAACAATATTCATTTGATGTGGACTTGAAACACTTCAATTGGATGATTTTGTTTTATGTGTTGAATTAGCCTTGAAATATTAAATTCTTGGCATCTAAAATTGAATTAAAATTAAATGAAACACTTATGTAAAAGTAATTTTTCATATGCATACTGGGAGTTCTAAATCTGGAGACTTTCCAGGAGCAGAATTTTTCTGTATTCTTCATGAACACTTCTTTACTGCTCTTGTTTATATGAATAAATAAGTAAGAAACATTTGCTCATTCATGCTATGCACACTTTAATTCCCCTTTCAATCTAAACAAAAAAAAAGTTACTTAAACAAACAGAAATGCAAGGAAAAGACCACAAGCATCTTGTGAAAAAAACGAATTCTTCATTTTTATTTGTAAAAGATTAGCTTGCTTTGGGGCATCCAGGTAATATGAAATCACTTTTCAACAAAAAACAATGAAGATATGAACCTGGGCTAACAGTAATGGCAAAAATAATTTTAAATTGAAGGCAAAACCACTTCATTTTGTCTGAATGTCTTCCACTGGACTTCAAATAAAAAATGGAAAAGATTTTAGCAAATATAGAAAAGCACTGAGTATATGGTACAGAGAGGCATTTTTGATGTTTTTGCATTTTGTGCAGAGAGAGCTATAAAAGGTTTCCAATAGGGCATTGTAAAACCACAGTTAACAGTGAATTTTAGATAGATATAACCAGTTAAAGGTGATTGAATAGCAGGGGTTGAGTAGTGCTTATTATACCTGCTGTTGGGAGACTGCAATTCATTATTGTAACAGAATGAAGACAGCATTGCTGCTGTCTGGGACATTCTTGTAGTATTGATTGGGTTTCTCCATAGCCTTCTTTTAGGATGCAGAGTGCAGTCAAACATGCACAAACATCACTCAGTTCCCCTGATTCTGTCATGTGCTTCTTGTACCTCAAACTAAAGCAGCCTTAAGATAGCACAAAATGCTTCTTTATTTGAAGGCAGACAGGGCTCTAAGCCTTACTCCAGGGGCTATGTAGATGTGGTGACCTTTCTTCCAGAGACCAGATTTTACACTCAAATTGTCATTAAAGCTCTTGTTTCCCTAGAGGTTCCCGGTCAACTTGTGTTCTCTCTCCATTAGGGTTAAAAGTCAGAGTGGAACCATGCCCACCACGCATACTAAATGAAATGGAGCAGAGATGAAAAGGGCACATGGATGGAGGACATCATTCACAGGATAGTCAGAAATAGTGAGGCTTGATGAGAAAAAGTAAAATCACAGTAAACACCACAGCTCGATTTTTGCAAGATCTCTAGAAACACATTTCTTGCAATTTTTGATTCAAAATATTTGCCCACTCAGCTTGTGTAAATTTAGAAAAAAAAGCTATATTTTTCTCATATCTTCTGGTTGTGTTTTTAAGCTAAAGAAAATTAATTTACTACTACAAGGTATAATAGAAAGTAAGAAAATAAAATTTTAAAATATGTGCATGGTCTATCAAGTGCAAAGAAGCTTCTCCTCCCAAGCATCCAAATGGCAGACAATATCCCTGACTAGAACAGCCTGAAGAAAGCTCTTTTCCTCCCTTGTATTTGTAGGCTGTCTGAAACCAAAGCAACCTTAAAAATGCTAGGATCTCTCAATCTCATAATACATTTCATTTTAAGGTTACCTCACAAATGAAACTCAGAAAGAGAATTTCTTTAGAGTCCCAAATGAATCTGCCTATTCTCAGGAATAGGATATATTTTTGACCTATTGATATGCTGTGTCTCCCCCATGGGTCTATCCCAAGAAGTAAGCCTCATCAAAGTGAGTCTTTCTGCTTAATTAAGCAGTTCCTCATTTGAAATCCTATGCAAACAGCTTTATTTTCTCATTAGAAGAGAAGAGTGATAGGAACCCAAATTGCTTTTAAAAAAATGTCTTAGGACCCTACCAATACAAGAAAACTGAGAAACAGCAGAGTAAATCCAGAGGAGATAAACCTAATAAATTAAATATTAATAGTAAGTCTGCATCCGGGATGTTCTCCATCCAAATATGAGATCTAACATAGTCTAGAGATTTGGATTTGTGTATTTCATTTCTGTTTCTTAAAAATATATTGTGTTTATGAGTAACTAAGCCAAGTATATGCTTCCAGATTCAACAGCATTTAGCAAACCTGAATCTCAATCTCAGCCTCACCCTCTGAGATAGAATCTTTAGCAAGGCATGTGCTTTCTTCTAACTTTTCATTTTGAATGTGTAAATTGAGGCAAATGGCATGTCCTGATGATTTCTAATATTCTCAGAGTAAAGTTACCTAAGTGTGAACATTATAATAATCTGTGAAGGTAGACAGACAAACCTTAGAAGCTCAAGAATTGCCAGTTTGCTGGCTAAAGTACAACTTGCTCAAGATGGACAGAGCTCTGCTTAACCCTTTGGCTAGCCACGAATTTTCAAATTCCATTTTTGTGTTGCTCCAACTTTAACAGAACAGCTTTCCCTAGAGGACATCAAAAACATTTTAAATTTAGTAGCTGTCAAGGTAAAGAACACTCCCATTGGTCATTTGATCCACCTCTTGCCCTTCATATATCATCCCCATGCACCTAGAACTTCACCATTCACACCGTCTAATCGAGAGATCCACAGTCTTCTCTATGAGTAAATAGTATTCTTAATATGAACATTTTCTTTCAATTGGTGATGGTCCTTTTGCTTTCCAAATCTCTGTCACCTATCCCTAGTCTAAAACATTCTTTTATTTCATAGTAACAAAACAAAATATAGAAAGAAAACAATTTTTCTAACACTTTTATTCATTAAGGCAAACACTCTCCCTGAGTTATAGCCCCCATTCCTAACCCAGGCATTATTGTTTCCCACTATCATCTAGATTTTAAACATAAAAAAAGGATGAAGCTTTGTATCAAAGATGTCTCTACAGATCACCCCAGCCCTGCCATTCATCTGCACACAATTGTGGTAATTACAACAAATTTAAAGATGTCCAAACTTGCTATATGCCATCCCAAGGCACAAACAGAAATAGTAATTCAATTACTTTCTCCCTGAGTCATTCTTTTAACCTTTATTTGTCCTCAAAATCAACTTCATATATGGTGTAAGGTTTACTAATCCCTTCCATAGCTAATATTTGTTTATATTCCCATATTAAGATGTTCTGATGTAACCTCGCTTGTCAACCTGTGTCCTTAAGGTAAATATCATTAGGATAATATTCATTTAATGGTAAGAATATGTTATGGATCATACCCAAATACACATGATTTCTAATATCTAATGACTGTCAATAAGAAAGTTAATATTTGAAATCACTAAACAATATGATCCTTACTTTGACATTAATTAATATCTAAGGTAATAAAACTTAAGTTCTTTATCAAGCCATGATGACTCTGAAGTCCATTGTATTACAGGTAAGAATACTGATTTCCATTTCCATCATTACATACTTATTTTCCACAAATTTTTTTGGATAAGCTTATTTTGATACAAAGTTGTAGTCCATGGATGCCTCTGAAACTTGGTATTTTTATAATTATTTTCACAATAATCTCTTGATTGTTTGAATGAATAATCATCATGCATGATACTGATAGGAAACCATGGGATGCTGGGTTATATACAGCACATTGTACTATTTTAAAAAGTCTGTAAGGACTCAGCAGTTAGGAGCAATTGTTACTCTTCCAGACAATCTGGATTTGTTTCCACACACCCAAACAGCAGCTCACAATCATGTGTAGCTCCAGGTCCAGTGAATCTGATACTCTCTTTTGATCTATATAGCAGGCGTATACATGATACAATACATAATGCACAAAAACAATAATACACACAAAATATTAAAATAAATAAATGAAAATATAGAAATTAAAATATCCTGTGGTTAATAGTTCTTACTCAACATTATAAAGAAAAAAAATCATGACTTGACATCAAGGCTCATGACAACAGTTTCAGAGCTCCAAAGAGTAAATATCACATCACATTGTGTGTATCTATAAAAATACAAAAAATTTACTAGCACACAATTCTGTAAAAAAATTCAGAAATTCAAAAGTTTGAACTCTAATTTGTTATAATTGGTTTTTTTTAAAAAACTTTATTTCTGCTTAAGATTACAAATTTGGAAATTATAATGAATTTCTGGGTTGGTCAAACTTCTACTTAAGCAGATGTCTGTAGTTATTTTTTATTTATTTTTTTACTCTTTGGTCGTGGAAACCCACATAAAGCTCCAAAATAAATCATATAGAGTCTTATTTTTCTTATGAAAGTCCAGCCATAGGTTGGCTTATTTCTCCTCCAGCTTTTCTTATATTTTCCTATCTATATTTTGCTTCTGATTTTTGACTTTCCATATTCCTTTCATTATTTCCTACTCCATGTCTGACTATGTAGCTGGGTGGCTAGACCCTGGAGTCCCCCTCTCCTTCTTCCAATTCTCTAAATGCTCTTCCAAGTTTATCCTATTTATTCTCTCTGCCTGCCAGCCCTTTCTGTCCTTTCTCATGCCTAACTACTGGCTGCTCTTTATTAGACCAACCAGTTGTTTCAGGCAGGCAAAGTAACACAGTTTTAAAAAGTTCAACAAATGCAGCATGAAAAAATGCAACACATCTTTGCATCATTAAACAAATATTCCACAGAGTAAGCATATGTAGCACATTTTCAACTAATATTTCTCAACAGATGTCCTTTATTATCTCATTTTATCCTCTGAGCCAGTGCTTCTTCACTTTAATTCTTCATTTGATGTTTATTGGGGCCTATAAGCTTTTCTTGAAGATATGGTTTGGTTAGCCTGCACTTGGAACACCCAGCATCCATTCACTGTTTGACCTTGTGGTTCCTCCCTAGCTTCCAGCTACGCACTTCATCTGGTAACTACATATGTAGCCCCACTTTAGTTTAGACATGCCCCTGTGAAGATTATCTATCTATCTATCTATCTATCTATCTATCTATCTATCTATCTATCTATCTATCTATCTATCATCTATCTATCCATCTATCATCTATCTATCTAGAAAGAAGGACAGAGGGAGAGAATGAGAGAGAACATGCTAAGAAAGCTTTTATACTGCTCAAGACAGCAGGGAACCTAAGCATTATCTCACACCTTCTTTTAACAACATCTTTTTAAAATGTGATTACTGATCACATTGGCTTAGAAGTCCCTTCATCAGGTTTTCTGATACTCTAGACATTCTCTAGAAAGCAAACAATAAGCTTCCTACACTACTAAGTCTCAGAAAACCCACTGTTATTATCAGATACATATGTCCCGAATTTTGTTAAGTTATCAATGTATTCACCAATAATTGTTTATATAAGCATCTATAGAGTTCTTATTATTTTTCAGGTACTTTTCTCAGAAATATTCTTTTATTATTTGTACTCATTTGTAGATGAGTATCTGAGCTAATGAGAGCTAGATAGTTCTAAAAACACAATACTATGCAGCAGAATAGTTGGAATTTGAACATGCTAAGTCATTCACCTGAAGTATCCTAATACAACAATGAGATTATCTCAGAGACGTGAAGAGTCACACATAACTAGTTCACTGTATTTATCTGGAAAATACACAAATGATGTCCCTAAAAATTGATCCTCACAGCTAATGTTTAATATAGCCAAATTATTTCTAGCTAATGTAACTATATCAAAAATACACAAAACACTTATAGAAATAGAAAGTATTCAATAACCAGCAGTAATTTTATAATATTAAATATAACTTATATACAAATATATATGCATATGTATATTTATCAAGCAATGCTGATGGATCTTTGAAAATGAGAAACAGTAAGTTAACCAAATGTTGAAATGTATAACATTATTTAGACTAATATCTATTTCAATAATAAATGTTGTATAAGTAAACTAGATTATTGTTGGTTATTATAGGTAACTCATTGTTACAAGAGTTTTGAGAACACGGTGGTGGCGCATGCCTTTAATCTCAGCACTTGGGAGGCAGAGGCAGGTGGATCTCTGTGAGTTCGAGGCCAGCCTGGTCTACAAGAGCTAGTTCCAGGACAGGAACCAAAAACTACAGAGAAACCCTGTCTCGAAAATCCTAGAGAAGCTAAATAAGAAGGTGAATCCAAAGACAAACATATAGGCATCCCCCTGAATATTAACCTTCATCAGGCGATGAAAGGAGACAGAGACAGAGACCCAAATTGGAGCACCGGACAGAAATCTCAAGGTCCAAATCAGGAGCAGAAGGAGGGGGAGCACGAGCAAGGAACTCAGGACCGCGAGGGGTTCACCCACATTCTGAGACAATGGGGATGTTCTTTCGGGAATTCACCAAGGCCAGTTGGCCTGAGTCTGAAAAAGCATGGGATAAAACCGGACTTGCTGAACATAGCGGACAATGAGGACTACAGAGAACTCAAGAACAAGGGCAATGGGTTTTTGATCCTACTGCACGTGCTGGCTTTGGGGGGGGCTGGGCGGTTTGGATGCTCAACTTACTAAACCTGGATGGAGGTGGGCGGTCCTTGGACTTCCCACAGGTCAGGGAACCCTGATGGCTCTTCAAGCTGATGAAGGAGAGGGACTTAATCGGGGGAGGGGGAGGGAAATGGGAGGCGGTGGCGGGGAGGAGGCAGAAATCCTCAATAAATAAATAAATTTAAAAAAAAATTAAAAAAAAAAGAAAAAAAAGAATATTAGAAAAGGTGTGCCTGATTCTATAGTTGATTATTTTCTGCATCTTATAAAAGTAATATTTTGTTATTTTCAATACTTCATGAACTTAGATGTGAAATCACAGGTATTTTTCATGATTAAGTTCCCCTTTCTAATGTGTAAAGTAAGTTTTCAAGAAAAATTAAATTCCCAAAATATGTTTAGATAAAGGAAATCATCAATAATATTATGATAGATTATTTAATGTTCTTGTAAAAATAAAGTTAGGAGGCCTAATTTATCATATCATAAGAAATAAAACAAAACAAAACACATTTTTAAGATATTGGGTATCATTAAGAAAGTAATAGTGATGTTTTTGAGTCATAAAAAATGAGGCCAGTCTTTTGATTGTCTCAGTTCACTGTCACCAGAGAGTTTCTGGCCAGTGACTCAGAAAGAGGAAACCTGGGGAAAATGCAGTAGACAGTTTAAATTGAGATGATGGAAAGAGAAAAATCTAAGACAATCAAGTCAGATAAAGTCCACAGTAATCTTGTCATAAAGCTTGGGCTAAGCAAGGAGACCCCTAGAGATCTTCATGGTTGGGAGCAAGCATTCACCATAGTGTAACACATGCATTTTAGAAAACCCTTGGACTGGCTGTAATGATGCCCAATGTCTTTTCACAGTATGATAACTTCTGTGTTTGCAATGGCTCCAGGAGAATAACTAGAAAAAAAAATTGTACCTCAATTGCTGAGTTCTGTAGACTGTATTGTTTATGTAGTGTTTAATAAATCTTAAAACAAGGTCCAAAGGGGTCACACAATTTCTAAGTGACTTAATTGTATCACGAAACAAGGTAGAAGATATTCATGGAAATACAAAAATATACAGCACCCAACACATTACTTAATACTATCTATCATCTTCTCAAAAAAGAATTATGTAAAACAGAAAAACAAGATCCATAAATAAGTTCAATTTATTTACATCAACAAAAAGCTGACACAAATGTTAAAAATTAGCACTAATTCTTAAAACACTTCATCAAAACTGAATCAGATATGTTCAAACTCTTAATGAGATAAGAAGACATATAAATGTATGTCAATATCAAAATTTAAAACATGGAAAAAATAATACAATATTACCCAAGTCATCAAATACAAGTGTAATAAAGTTCTCAGAGCAGAAATAAAAAGAAACAGATATCAAGTGTTGTAAATAATGTGCAAATCTGCAATTTTTCTCCAAGTGTTGATAGACATCTAAAATGAAGTGCTATGCAAGACAATTTTGTAATATAATGAAAAGCAAAATATACATATATCATATGCTCTAGGAATTTTTACTCATAGATTTATCTCAGAAAAATGAAAACATATGTTGACATAAGAGAATGTGTACAAATGTTTAAAGAAATTTTATTTGCAATAATTTCAAAATGGAAACAACCCAACTGTTCATCAACATATTAATGGATGAAGCATGTGTAGCAAATCAAGGCTCATGCTTTTAAAAATACCGTTTTCTCACACCACAACATAGCTCATGCAAAAACATGATATCTATAGCTCAGGGAAGATGTACATATAATTACATAATTTGAATTAAATGATATTGAAATATCACAATATTAAAATATGAAGTTACTTAGAGTTTAAAAAACACCGGATCAGACTTTTAGAAGCAGAATATGGTGATCAGGAGTGTATGAAGAAAGGATTACAATGTGGCCAGCTTTGTGGTTCTGGAATTCTCCATTACATTGATTATACTAATGACTGTACAAAAGTATGCATTTTTAATTGTTCTTTGTCATTGTAGCTTAAATATGATCAGTTAGTTTATATATGAATAAAATTGTGAAAAATAAAATGGAAAGTGTTGCTTTAAAAAACATGAACATAGAAAGGGACCTCGAGACAAACAGAAAGATGAGCAATGAAGAGAGTACAATGGGGATGAACATATTCTAAACATATTGCACATGTAAAAAATATAAAAAATATCATAATGAAAAAAATGTATTACTATGTATAAGATGAAGGAATAGACACTTATACACTCCTGGCAGAAATCCAAGTTACTAAAGTCAAATGGAAGACAATATGGTAAAACAAATAATAGAGGTGCTTTATAATCTAGATGTACCTCTTCTAGGCACAAATCTGAAGGAATTAAAGTTAGTATACAATAGAGGTGCCCTCACATCCATGTTTATTACGCACTGGTCAATAGCTACGATATTGAATCAGATGGATGAATAAAGAAAATGTGCTACACATATGAAATAGAGTTTTATTCAGCCATAAATAAGAATGAAGTATCCCTATTTGAAAGAAAATAGAACTATCATGTTAAACAAAATAATATTATCCAGATCTAGAAAGAAATATTCAGATTTCTCTATTATGTGTAAGCTAGATTTTGGTTAAAGAGATATAAAAGTAGATATAAAAGTACTATTTATCTATCTATCTATCTATTTATTTATTTATTTATTTATTGTTTTTTTGAGACAAGGTTTCTCTGTAGCTTTGGTGCCTGTCCCGGGACTAGCTCTTGTAGACCAGGCTGGCCTCAAACTCACAGAGATCCACCTGCCTCTGTCTCCCAAGTGCTGGAATTAAAGGCATGTGCCACTACCACCCAGCAAATTGTCCTATTTAAATAAACAGTAAGGACCTGCAGCAGGAGGAAGAGAAAATAGAAAAGGCAACAAATGTTTGAAAATCTGTCAATTACAGAACATTCAGGTATGAAAAAAAGTGCCACATGTAGAATTGTTATTTATTTATTTATTTTTTTTGGATTTTTCGAGACAGGGTTTCTCCGTAGCTTTTTGGTTCCTGTCCTGGAACTAGCTCTTGTAGACCAGGCTGTAGAATTGTTATCTTATAGAATTAATATATACCAATATAAAGAATGGAAAAGGCAAATAAAAGCATAAATTGCATACAAATAAAAAGAAACAATTTAAAATGAGGAAGGAAGGCATATGCTTATTTCTTGGTACATGATTTGATTGTATCTTGATTTCCACTTTTTTTTCTTGAAGTACATTTAGATCTTTACTGATAAAACCCAAACCAATCTGAGGTTGTTTGAGAGTGGCTATGATACCTCTTATTCCTAAAGACCTGCCAATACTATTTGGCCGTAATACAGTGTATCTCACTTGTAATTATTTTTGCAAGCTCCTAAAGATTACTTACTGTTTTCTACCTCAGTCCTTTATCTTTGCACCTAATCCTATCATGACACCTCTCCAAATCCAGAGCAGTTGTTACTACTCTTCGTTTTAAAAGGCCTCTTCAGGAACTACTTTAATGATACCAAACACAGTCAGAAATTCCTAAAATGAATCACATCACTCTCAAGAAGAGTACTGCCAAGATCTTGAGCATGACCACCAATCAAGGAATGATAAATGTTACATGACCAAGGGCAGTGAAGCACCATGGGTTAGAAAATCAAGTTGTCACTCACCTGGCCATGAGGAAGTAAGCAAAAGGAATTGTTGCAGGATCCAGTGTGAATAGTAGCACATCTTACTAAAGCCTTTAGTTGAAAAACTCACATGCTATTAAACTGTAGCTCTGTTGGAGAGGTGTAAGAAATAATAAACACATAAAATTACATACATATAGCCATATATACATACATACATGCATACTGTTTTTAAGTGTTGAACTTCACTCTTCACTGACATTTTGCAGACAGAGTTCTGGCTGGAGAGTGGACAAAAGGCAGGCCAATTATTCAGTGCCTGGAACATAAAACAGCTATTGACTTAGAAGCACAAATGGAAATTTGTATATGGAAACAGAACAGAAACCTGGGAAAGTTTCCTTGTGGATCCTATTATATGGCTGTGATGATCCTTTGTGGTGGATCAGGATTGCATATCAAGTAACTAAAAGTCTGCCAGTGAACACTGATTGCTTTCTTCTGGACACCAACATCATAATGGTATTGTATTGATAGGTAGCTTTCTAGTCTCTGACACAGTCTGGGAGGAAAGACCCAGAATTTGAGTTAGTAATAAGTAACTTAAAAAAAAATATAGGTTTTTGTTTTGTTTTGCTTTTTGGGCTTTTTGGGGGGCAGGTGTTTTTGAGACAGGGTTTCTCCTTCTCTGTGTTGCTTTGGAGCATGTCCTAGAACTCACTCTGTAGACCAGGTTGGCCTTTGCTGTGGGAACTGCTTCAGCCAGTAGTCTGTAAGATACCAGCCTACTTGGGCATGATCTCTTGTGCTATAAATGCAGACATAAAGCTTGCACAGTGTCTCTCTCTCTCACTGCTGCTGGGTTTGATTCCTCTTCCCCTGCTTATGCAAAGGATTGTGAGCTGTGACTCTACCCCTAAACAAAGAACCTTTATTATACTCAGTTCTAAGCTAGTGTGGGACTATTCTACTGTGTCTATCTATAGGTCTTGAACTTAAAGTCAGAAACCTTAGAAAATTGAAGCCACATTTCTCCAATCTATCATTTTAACCATGGCTTTAGCCTTTTGGTAAGCTCCATTCTTTAGTTAGTATACTACTTCTTACTTTTTTTTCAAGCTCAGCATTTTATTTGTTTGTTTGATTGATTTTTTTGTTTTTTTTAATGCAATATGTTTCTAACAAATCAGAATACATAGATTTGACAATGTTACTTTTAATGGTGAAATACATAAGACTATCATTGCCAAAAGTAAAATAAAATTGTCCATCTGGGAATCTTTTGCAGCTAAACTATTACCGAATCAGAAGGAAATCTGCATGACAGGGAACCAAATTTTGTCATTATTACAGATCCTATTCCCAGAAGATTCCCAGCCCTCCATTTAATGTTGGTGATTCTTCATTAGGTATGTGCAGAAAGCTTCCTAAAAAGCACATCATCAGAAACTGCCGCCTGAAATATCCAGTGCTGACTTGAGGATGTCAGCTCATTCCTAACATAGTGATGCCAGGGACTCATTCAGTGAAAGACAAGAAGGGGAGCCCTTCCATTGAGCCACACGTGTTAGAGCTGAGGCAGTCATGACTCCGTAGCATGTGGTAAAAACTGAGATTGGGATTAGGAACTGGAAGCTTATGTACCAGAGAATCGGAATCTCTCTCTTTCCTTTTATCCATCAATTCAGGGGAAAACAAAGAGAAACTATTCTTTTTTAACATCATTAGAAAAAAAAAGCTAATTTTTACCATCAAAGGTAATTTCTCAGTGTTGAAGTGTAGATACAAAAGTATATATTGTGACTTGTGAAACGTATCTTACTCTCGGATATCTTTCTGTCACAACTGTATAATGTACAGACCTCTCTGTAAATTTAGTTTCTGCTTAGAAAACAATTTAAATATTTTACAAGTAATGTTAGTACAAGATAGTGTTATGTTCATAACCAATTAGTGCCAAATACTATTTTCCATATATTCCATGCTTTTAATTATTTCATAAAATATTTGGACAATAACCTAGCAGTAAATCCATATTTTTTTCTAATTGTACAAAAAGACAAAACCTAGTTTTGACAAATTCCAAGGATTCCATAATATATGAATAATAAAGTTGGAATTTTAACTGAACAATTGTGAAAACTGTGACTTTTAAAAAAGTCATCCTAATGACATTTGATTTATAGCCACTTTAAGTTTCCAGAGATCACTGAAACACTAAAAATTATCTGTATTGTCATTTTCTTTTAATTTTGTTTACTTTGTCTAACACTAAGATAAAATTTGTATTGAAAAGAAGTTTATGTGACATAAATCTCACCATTTAAAAGTGTTTATCAGCCTTTGGGGACTTTCTTTATGTGGTATCATGACATTTGCATATATGTCTACAACATACTCCAAAAAAACTTGCATAAACCTTATATGGGAGACAGAGAGTTCAACAGTGAGTTGTGTATTAATTATCTGGATGGCTGTGTATCTCTGAAGTATAATTGTTATATCCACAGAAAATGCTGTAATGAAGTGTTGGCAGGACTTACAGTGGATGTGTGTTCATTACTTGGTGATCATTACTGTAGTATATTAGTCATTATATATCTGCCATGTTAGTATTCATTAAATAATAACCATCATTAAAATGAATACTGTAGTTTTCATATTGAAATAGTATTTTAAGTGGATGCATCTACTCATATTATCTTACAACATACCAAAAACAAATTAATGTTTTAGAATGTGAGATGCAAAGAGCATCAGTCTTTAAAGAATAATCAATTTTCACAGTAGACATTCAAATATAAAACTTTTTGACTCCTTAATCGTGATATAAGTACTTAAGCTGAAGCCGTAGCAAAAGGGTAGAGTAATGGAGAAGCTGTGGAAAACAACAATGGTTTATACACTGAAGGCCCTTTTGTGGATTGCTTGTATGGAGTGAGCATGTAGTAAGCTCTGAAATTATGGCTACTATGAAAACATGTCTCTTCAGAAACACAACCCTGTAGATTATTTCAATGTTCTGGTGAACATACAGAAACAGAGTCGGCAGGTGAAAGGGGTCATGCTACTGCATAGCAAAACTTTTCTGACTTCTCTTCAATCTCTATGCCACACTGACAAATATTGTATGTATTGTTGATGAGATTGTAATGTTTCATGTATTAAATTCAAATATAAAGTCAGAAGCAACTTTGAAAGTCAATGAGGTTATCCTAAAGCTGGAGAATTGGTGACTCTATAATAGGTAGCATGTCATAGGACAGATGGCAGGGAACAAAAGATGAGCTGGCAGCTTGTGGGATCCCTTTCTCTTAGCCAAGTTTCAGGGAGAACTGAGGGTGTGAAAAGGGATACCCAGGAGGGCAGTGTTTGTTCATAGCACTAATTAGCCTTGGCTGACAAACCCCCCGTCTGCATAAAAAACATCACAGACATGACAGTGTCATTTGTTTGAGGATCTGCTGTTAGGTCTGGTCAGTACAGAACATGTGCCCATTACTTATCAAAGTATTTGAAGGTTAAGAATACATGACCTATGAGTTCACTGGCAATAATAAATTTCTCTCAGTATAACACTGATATCAATGAATTCAAGACAGTTTGTATATGTGTACTTAAAACTTTCCATTTCCATGCTGTATTTCCTCATTTAAGTACTATCTAGAAGTCTTTGAAGTCTTTCACACTTATTGTGAAGCCAGATGACCAGGTTTCTAATGCAATCTTTACCAGTTACCACATGCATAATCTTGAACACCTCATTTAATTCCTTCTGTCTCAGTTTTCTCATACATGAAATGGGAATGAAAAACTCTAGGTCCACAGTATTATTGAGACAATTAAGCAAAATATTATATGTAAAATCTGTCAGTAGTGCCTGGCAAGTAGTCTGAATCAGCTAGTAGCCTGGCACATAGCAAATGCTATATAAATGTTAGCTATTGCTGATGCTAAGAGCTGTCACAGTAAATTCTACATGCTATATATTGTTACTTTAAAAACAGTATACTGAGCTATCATCTTAGAGAAATTTATTCAAGTTTGCCAGATAAATGTCTAAATATAATTACTCATCAAATCAAACATGGATTTACCCTGTAAATTGAACAGAAGTGGAATAAAAACAACCATTTCATATTCTATATTCTATCATAAAAGCTGTTTAAGTTTTAGTAACTTTATATAAAATTAAAATAATTTTAAATCACTTATCAGAATATGATGCTGACCAACTACAGGAGCAAATAAAATTATTATTTGATAAATTGTTAATTTATGAAATAAGCAATTAACAATACTACTCTACTCACTGATATGAAGGAAACAGATATAAAAAGCCAACTAGCTACTTTCTTAAAATTTTAATCAAGTAAAACAAAATCATGTGAAGAAATAATTTTATGTCAATGTGTTTTATTATCTCTGAGAAATCCATACATTCATGCAATGTATTTCGGTCATATCCATACCTACAATGACCCTACCTTCTCTAAATCTATCTCCTACACTCCAGTCCCACTCCAAAATTCATGTCCTTTTAATAAAAATACCTCACCAAATCTAATTTGTGATTTCTATATATGCATTGGTATGCAGATCCACCCTCTGGAGCACAGATGATTTACTGGTGACAACCGAAGGAAACCAACACACCAGAGCAGCCACTGACTTGTCAATACTTTGAATCCCTTCCACCAAGTGAGGATGTTTACTGGTTTGATCTTATGAAGGTTATGTGCCAGCAACACAGCTGCTGTGAGTTAGTTCATCTTTACCCACCTTCTCCAGCCTCTGGCTCTAACAATCTTCTGGAATACCCTCAGCATGATGCCCTCTGCATCATAGGGAAGGCTGTATGAAATGGTTGCCCCATTTTTGTTCATTCTCTGCACTATGACCAGTTTTGAGGTTCTGTATCAGTCACGATCTGCTTTACAAGAAATCATCTAAAATAAGGATTAAAATCTACACTTTACTGGAAGTAAAGACATGTATCTTTAGAGGGTAGCTTAATATTGTATCCTTGTAACCATGGAATAATATTATGTTCATTCCTAGGGCCTGTGAGCTTCATCAGACTTACAATATCAGGCTTGGTTTTTCCTCCTGTGAAGGATGAAATTTGGTTTTTTTTTTTAAGTCAATAACATATTTTAATGCATTTCTTTACAAAAATAACAGAATTATCTGCTGTGAATAAAACACATATGTTAAAAGTAAATGTTCCCTGGTATGCAAAATCTGTTTTATTGGATGAAATTAACTCTCATATATATTTCACCTAGTTTTAAGTTGAGCCATTCAATAACGTGATATTTAAATATTGTTTTCTTTACTGTTATTGGAACATATGGCACTTGATTTAATATTTCCTATGCTAAAATGAAAGCATTATATTAGTGTGCTTTTCTAGTATCAACTTTTTTCCTTTAGGAAAAAATAGTAAATGGTTCCATAAATAAAGATGATAAACAAACATGGCTATTCACTAGAGATCTTACATTTTATCAGCGTAGTCAGGTACAGTATTTGTTTCTGCTGTCTAAATCTATCTGAACACTTTTTCTGGAATGCAAACCATGGGTAAGATTTAAGGTTTTCAGCTGGGCCTGGTCATGTAAGCCTTTACTGTATCCTGCCTCAGGAGGCTGAGGCAGGAGGCTTGAAATTTCAAAGCCACTAAGCTTACAGGGTGAGTTAAAGACCAACCTGGGCATTTAAAAGTGACTCTGTCATAAAATAATTAGTAAAAAAAATATGGGAATATAGCTCAATTGTGGAATCTTATCCAAATCTATCTGAGTTTCTAGGTTTACTCCTCACAACTGAAAAAAGAGGGAAAGGAAACAAAACACATAATTACTGTGTTCATCTTTTTGTGGGCACCAATCCTGAGATGAGATTAAGGTGAGAGCAAAAGTTTGAGAAGCAAACATGGATCTAACAAACTTTGGTAAGATTTCTCAGTCAAAAATTAACAAACTACTAGGAGGACGTCTCAGTAACCAAGATATGGTGTTACTTGACACTTAAAAATTGTTTATAAGGTTTTCCAGAGAGAGGTAAATTTTAAGAAGTCTGTGGTGGGAGAAGAAGAAGACAATTCATGTACCAGACTCTTTCCACCCTCCAGTTTTCCACTGCTTAATGCCCACTACACAGAGACCCAGTTCTTAATGCCCACTACACAGAGACCCAGTTCTTGGCCTGGAAAGTTTTCATCTTCGCACTTCCATCTGTATGGACTGGGATCTGGGAAATACAGTGTCTGCATAGCCAGGGAAATATGACAGAAAGCAGCGTGAGCAGAGTGTTCATCTTGACAGAAAAAGCAAGGCTGAAGAAATGCCTCAGGAGTTAAGGGCACTTGGTGATCTTGTAGAAGACCTGGGTTTGGTTTCAAATCGTGGTTTACAGTTTCCAGTAACTTCAGTTCCAGGGACCTGATGAGCCCCTCTGGCCTATATGGGTACCAGACACAAGTGATACACATGTAGGCACTCACAAACAAACATAAAATAAACAAATAAAAAACCAAATAAAAACTTTACATTTTCATACAAAGACAGTGCTCTCTATGTAATTTTCTAATGTACAAAAATTACACATTTTTAATTTCCAATGTTTGTATCTCCTGACTCTGAATTATTCCTGAGATTATTCATGTTAGAGTGAGAGGAGTTTAAATTTTATATAATATGCCATAAGATGCATAAAAACATAATTTAAAGAAACATGATGTTAAGAATATATAAATACACAACCAAATTCCTTCATACATAATGTAATTTCACAAACATAATGAGTCTTTGAATTCAATACAATTTACTTTTAACACAAAAGGATGAAATGGAAGGCAACCAGAAGGACCAGAACTCATCCTGGTCCTTCTTATAGACAGTGTTATGTCTCCTGAGTCCTCTTTCTTACACGCCTGATAATAGTATTTCAGGCTCTGTGTCTTTCTCTCAGCCACATGTGACTCCATGGCATAGCAGACATCTGGTAAGAGAATGTGAAGGATCTTTCTTTGGAGTAGCCATTGGCCCTTTGCACAGGCAAAACTGATACTTAGCCGAGCGATGGTGGTGCACGCCTTTAATCCCAGCACTAGGGAGGCAGAGGCAGGCGGATCTCTGTGAGTTCGAGACCACAGAGCTAGTTCCAGGACAGGCTCCAAAGCCACAGAGAAACCCTGTCTCGAAAAACCAAAAAATAAAAAATAAAACCTGATACTTAGTCTTTGTTTTCTTTTTTCTACATATCTATGCTGCTCCTTGCAATTGTCCAATGAACTTCAGTGGCCTGAACGAACAACTTTCAAATTATAAGCAATTTAAATACTCCTCAAACTTTTCAAACTGCAAAGTTCTTCTGTTGAGCAGTTTTCCTTAGTTAGAAGTAAGGTAAAGAACCAGGGAAGGGAAAGCATTAAACAATAAAACAACTTTTGAAGTTTTGACCTGAGATGAACAGTAGGCTAAAGTTTGCAGATCCAGCTGCACAGTGCTTTAGCAAGTGCTGAACACATAGCCAGTAAGAAACTTCCAAATATTAAAATGAAATTTCTGCCTGAACTTCAAGACAATGGAAAGAGTACTATGTCTGTTTTAATAAACTTACACAGTATTTATTCACATGTGATCACCATTCCAATATGCCTATACTTGCAAAAAAGTATAGTTGGTGTGTGGTATATCTGTCCATCATAATCTAATGAGAGAAACATTTGGAGAAAGAGAGAAAAAGCTTAGTACAGGAAATGGTATCTAATTCAAGCAGTATCTAAAGGTAGAATAGGATTTACTTTAATCTTTAACAAGTGTCAACTTCATAACACTGTATATAATTGATTGTATTGCTTTGAAAATGTATCCATACATTCTTGAACTATAGCCATAACGTCTCTTTTCATTGGGACCTAACTGATCATGCTGTGTTCCCCATGAATTTGTTCACAATAAAATGCAAAACTACCTTGTTTTACTTTGTTTTTCAGATGCTCCTAAGATCTTGAAACTATCTTTAAAAATATGTCTTGATTATCCTTAGCAATCAGTGAAGTGCAATTTAAAATTAGTTTGAGATTTCATCTTACCCCAGTTGAATGGCTATGATTTTTAAAATGACAAATGTTGGCCCGAATGTAGTGGAAGCAGAAAGCTTATTCATTGTTAATGGGCTTGCAACTAGATTTTTAGGAAAATCAGTGAGGAGTTTCTTGCGAAAGGAATTAGGTCTTCCTTAAGATTCAGCTACAACTTTTCTGAGCATATATCCTATATCCCATTATAGATATCCTTTGATATATCCTATAATAGAGATTCCTGCTCATCCATATGCATTGCTGCTCTATTGACCATAGCCAGTAAACTGGAACAGCATTGATGCCCAGTTAATTAAAAATAAATAATGAAAATGTACACAACAGAATATTGTTCAGTTGTTAAGCAAAATGAAATTGTGAAAATTTCAAGTAAATAGATGAACTGGAAATAATTTTGAGAGAGGTAATCCAGACCCTGAAAGACAAATATTGTATTTCTTTCTCATATGTGGATGCTAACTTTGACTCTCTTTTTCTCATATATATACATTTATATATAACATTTATATATACCACATTATATATTCTCATATATAAATGGATAAAGTATTGAACTGAATCATAAGTTCTTATTATTATACCCAAAGATGAATGTCTCTTAACAATCATCTCAGAAGCTTCTATTTACTGTAGATGGTGACTTAACTGAAACCCACAACGTATTAATTTGCAGAGAATAGAGATTCTGGAATGCTTATCTGTAAATGAAACATCTATGCCACACCCCTCTCAGGATCATCTTAGAAAGAGGGGCAAGAATGGTAGTAGGAGCCAGAGGTAGGAGATGTCTATGGCAAAGCAATGTTTTGTACACATGAACTAATAGTGACTGTGACTTGATGCATGATGCCTGCATAAAATCAAGCCAATAACAATCCCAGAATGGTTAATGGCGTCACATGGAAACATAGTCACAACTCTAGAGGGCTGTTAAGGTAAGAAGAGAAGTTCAAGTATCCCAACCTACACCCCAGTGTGAGGTCCTACATCCATACACATCCAGCCAGCACTACAAAGAACTCAAGACCTTTTAAAAGGAAAGTACATGAAGTTATGATGAAAAAATTGCATGGAGGATAGCGAAGGAGCTAGAGGCTTAGGAACAATGTTGATTTTTTCAAAACACATTATATACATATATGATATTCTCAAGCAATAAGTAAAATTTTGAAAATTCAGTATGAAAAAAACCTATGGAATAATCATCTGTTAAAATTATCCCCAAATTCTGTTTAAATCCAATTCACATATATAATATTTATAAACATTGGATCAAGAAAATAATCTCCACAGGGTTCTAATGTGTATGAGAAAAAATCAGTGCAGTGACAGACTAAAGGTTTGTGGCTGACCTTTCTTTGGTTTTAATCACTGAAGTTCTGGACAGCTTAATAAGTTGAAGGTGCTGGGTCACAGTCTAACTTAATAAGGCCTGCCACAGGGCTTGGTCCTTTCTGATTGCTCCCATAAGTCTTAGGACATCTGGATCACTGTCCTTGGCTGAGAAATGTTTTCCATAACTTTCCTTTTGTTCTCCATCCTGCATACAAATTGTTTTTATTAACTCATGAATGATAAACACTGTATATTTGTGTGATCTTTTGCCATTTTCAGCTATATCCTATGGAATGCGGGTTGATAGTTTCTCCAAAATGGAATTAAATACTGTTTATCACCAATGTCTTTTCTTTTTTTCCACCCTTGTTTAATATGGGTCAAGCTAACCTTTAATTTGACATGAAATTAAATATATAAACATTGTAGCAAGACATTTGAAACAATTTATACTGTGATACACTGGCAGGAATAAAAGACCCAGATAAAAACATTAAATCATTTTAAAGATTTTTATATAAGATAACAAATCTGGATACAAATATCTCTGGAAGTTAATTGTACATACAAATTTATATAGCTGAACGACTGAAAAAATATTTGTTTCAATGATCAACAAATTAGTGATTAAATACTCTGTTTTATTTCTATAAATTTTGAAGGATTCATGAATATCATATTTGTGTTTTCATCACAATCTCCAAAATGGAAAATAGAGGCATGGAAGCTGATTCAGAAAGGAAGAATTATAGCGTTTTAGTATAGGGTTACATTTTCATCTTTTAACTTAACATTTGCAATGGAGAATGTATATCAGGACTGTGACAATGAAGTAAAGATTTGTGCATTTATATTTAAAAGATAAAACAATTATCAAAAGAAAATCTGACTATGTTTGTTATCTTAGGTTACACTTGTTCAGGAAATTCTATGAATAGATGACATTTGGGATAAAATCTAACTTACCTCCCTACAACACAAAATACCTGTATGCTGGGTCATCTGCCTTGCCCTCAGTGACATCATTTGAACAAAAACAATGCCTGAGCTCTTCTCTGCCTCAGCACAGTCCAGACTCAGTACATACACAAATACTATATTATTCACAGAATCATATTAAGTGTATCACAAAGACAGAGGAAAAGTTTGGTTTTATTTTTCAGAGGGCAGGTGGTTCTGTTAATGATAAGATAGAGATTGAGTGTGGTCACATTTGGATGAGTTAAAACAGATTATAGTCAAAGTGCATCCACCACAAAGTCACAGAAGTTTGGAAATAGAGAAAACAGGACTGTAGTTTGCCAGAATTATTTAACACAAGGAATTGGATAAGCTAAAGGATCCCTAATTTCCTTACTGTAATGCTGCATGCCACTAATGTCAATCTTATTAAAACGGTGCTTTTAATTTACAGCTTCTTGTTTTATTTTGACGAGCAAGGAATTCAGGACCGCGAGGGGTACACCCACATTCTGAGACAATGGGGATGTTCTTTCGGGAATTCACCAAGGCCAG
>NC_022021.1:20309268-20312399 GCF_000317375.1 Microtus ochrogaster
TCCCATTCCCTCCACTAAACCTTCATTCCACTGCCCATCCACTCCACAAAGAGCGTAAGGCACATTGCCTTGAGGAAGGTCCAAGGCCCTCCCTGCTATATCTAGGCTGAGCAAGATATACGTCCAAAGACAATAGGTTTCCAAAAAAGGCAGTACAAGCAGTAGGGATAAATTCTTCCTCTTCCCCAGTCATGCAACTGTTAACCATATTCAGAGGGACTAGTTTGGACTTATGCTTGTTCATTCCCTGTCCAGCAGGAGGTGGTGAACTTCCATTAGCTCAGATAAACTGTTTCAGTGAGTGTCCCCATCACGGTCTTGACCTCTTTGCTCATATTCTCACTCCTCCCACTCTTCAGCTTGACTTTGGGAGCTCAGTTCTGTACACTGATGAGGTTCTCTGCCTCTGTTTCCATCAGTTGCTGGATGAAAGTTCTATGGTGATAGTTAAGATATTCATTAGTCTGACTATAGGGCAAGGCCAGGTCACACTCCCTCTCTTCCATTGCTTAGGGTCTTAGCTGTGGTCATTCTTGTGGAGTCCTCAGAATTTCTCTAGAGCAGGCTTTCTTGCTAGCCCCATAATGGCTCCCTCAATCAAGATATCACATTCCTCGTTCTCATCTCTGTCTTTCCTCCATCTTGAATATCCCATTTATTCAAGTTCTCACCCATCCCCTTCTACCCTCCTCTCCCCATTTTACCCTCGCTTCCCCTGAGCCTCATGCTCCCAAATTTGTTAGGCAATCTTGTCTATTTTTATTCCAGGTGGATTTATATATGTTTTCCTTAGGGTTAACCTTGTTACTTAGCTTCTTCTATAGGATCATGACGTATAGGCTCAATATCCTTTGTTTATAACTAGTATCTACTTATGACTGAGTACACACCATATTCATCTTTTTGGGTCTGGGTTACCTCATTCAGGATGGTGTTTTATAATTCCATTAATTTGCATGTAAATTCCAAGATGCCCTTGCTTTTATTGCCGAGTAGTACCCTAATATGTAAATGTGACATATTTTCTTCATCCATTCTTCTTACAACTTACATGCCAAGAAATTTTGTGTAACTCTGCTACTTAAACATTTTATATTTATTTTTAAGTTCAACTCATTTGAGAATTTTATACAACAGTACTATATTTACACTGTCTACCTCTCTTTTTTCAAATGGAAATTCATGAATTCTTTATTATTATGTGTATCTATAGTATGTGTTTTATTATATGCATAGAGCCTGTTGATTCCACTTAGTGTCACTCATTTATACATATGTATTTAGGGCTGACAACTTGGAATCAGATAACTATTTGGGAGCTTGTCCTAGGAGAAGACTAATGCTCCCTCTCTCCACAGCCATTGATTGTCTATAGCTCTACATGAGATCCTGGGAAATTTCTCCCATCCATATCAGCATGTCAGCTAGTGTTGTCATTCTGCAGGTCATGTGAAGGCAGCCATATTGGTGAGGTTTCTCAGGTTGAGACATGTCTAGAAGACACTACCTAACAACAGATGTTCTGAGCTTCTGACTCTTAAAATGTTTCCTTTTCTATTCTTTGGTGTTCATTGAACCTTGGATATTAGGATTCTAATTTGGATATCAGATTAATATTTCAAACAGCTTTATATGTTCACAGGGTTCTGCTACCCCATACAGATATCTACAAAATAGTCTTCATTTTCCCCATCTTTTCATTGATGTCAAGTGGAATGTCTCATTGTAATCCCTAAATAGACAACAGTAGAAGGAAAATCCTTACACTTTTAGTTTTATACACTATTGGAGAAAATTATTATTCTGTAATCATTTGTTTTTTAATTGTTTAAGTATCTTATCACTTGTACATTTATTACGCTTTTATGTTTTAAGTAGGAATTCCCTCACTTCAGGTTTTTATCTTTTGTTAGGCTATGTGGTTATGTGTCTTGAGTATTCTCAGAATATACTTTTCATAGCATATGACATTATGGTATAAAATGGTATACCATTTTATATGGTATGGTATTAAAAGAGACTTGAAGATCTTCTTTTTTATCTTTAACATTTTTAGCTAAGGAAAAATACTCAAGGTGACAAAAAGACCTAAAGCACCTATCACTAGATTTGAAGTCCTTGGCTCTTACCACATCAGCTTGCCTTTGCATGAGAAGCACTACAAATTAGTCAGAAAATAAACAGCTTTAAAAATGTCACCACTTTCTATACGTTTCTCTGGCTTTCCCAATGATTTCAAGGCATGCACAGATTTATACTCTCCTTCAAAATTGCCATACTGCTATTTCCTCAACCTTTACCCACTTCTCTTCTCAGGCACCCCTCACTGGCTTTTACAGATTTTCTGGAATTTTTCTTTGCCTAAATGCCACCTCTTGAGCATTTATTCCAAATCCCTAAACCATTTTCATTTAATTTCTTTCTACTTAAAATTTTCTAAAAACACATTTCCCAGAATGTCTCATAAGAGTTAGCATTCCCCATTCATATTGATCACTTCATGTTTCATATGATTATAGCCACAAATATTTTAGGACTCCAAGAAGTTCAGCACTATGAAAAGTCTTAGAGTGCCTATCAGAAACTTTCTACCTTGGCTTCATTTCCCCTCTGTCTCAGTTGTCTATGGTCTCAATGTTCATTACATTATCTGTTCTGAGTTCACGAATGTTTACCCAAACTTTTCACTCTCAATTTCCCTTCAGCAAACTAGGATATATTCATTGGAGGAAGGTAGTGGAGGTTGTTTCCATTTAATTGATAATAAAGAAGAAATTATGACAGATATGTTCATATCCATCCACAGCAGCTCAGTGTAAGAAGGAAGTAGCAGCAGTATAATCAGAAGCAGCAGAGTTGACTTTCACACAGTAGACCAAGAAAGCAGATCCGAGGTATAGTTATATATAACCCACGGACTTTGCTATTCTAGTGCATAAGTATAACTAGTACAGGGGAACTATAAACAGAGGGTCTGGGTTACCTCACTCAATTTGATGTTTCCTCGATCCATTCAGCTGCCCACAAATTTCAAGATGTCATTATTATTTTATGCTGTGTAGTATTCCATTGTGTAAATGTACCTTATTTTCTTTCTTTCTTTCTTTCTTTCTTTCTTTCTTTCTTTCTTT
>NC_022021.1:20312944-20320705 GCF_000317375.1 Microtus ochrogaster
CATAATATATCTTGGAGTAACTCTAACCTAACAAGTAGAAGACCTGTATAACAATAACTTTAAATTTTTGAAGAAAGAAATTGAAGAAGACAGCAGAAAATGGAAATATCTCTTTGGGCAGGTAAAATTAACATAGTAAAAATGACAATCTTACCAAAAACAATCTACAGATTCAATGCAATGTCCATCAAAATCCCAGCAAAATTCTTCACAGACTTCAAAAGAGCAATACTCAACTTCATATTGAAAAGAAAAAAATAACAAAATAAACAGGATAGTCTGAACAATTCTGTACAATAAAGGAACTTCTGGAGGCATCACAATTCCAGACTTCAAACTCTACTATAGAGCTACAGTACTGAAAACTACCTGGTATTGGCATAAAAACAGACTGGAGGACAAAAGGAACTAAATTTAAGACCTGGATATCAATCTACACACCTACAAACACCTGATTTTTGACAAAGAAGGAAAAATTTAAATTTGAATGAAGAAATCATATTCAACAATGGTGCCAGCATAACTGGGTATCAACACGTAGAAGAATGAAAATAGAGCATCATGTTTTTAAGATAACTAAAAATCTTCCCAAATTTAAAGGTGAATTTCATCAAGATGTTAAATATAAACCTTCATTTATTTTTCAATTATTTGCTTCACTCACATTCATCCTTCCATCCAAAAATAAGTAAATAAAACATATCAGAAACTGGCAGGATATCTGAAAACATTTTTTCAATTTTCTTAAAGTTTATTTTTAAAAGGTCCGTATATATGTACAACGTATCTAAATCGTATTCATCCATATTACCTCCTTTCAACTCCCCCTAAGGTTTCCTCTAGTACATGTCTCTTCAAAGTCCATGTTCTCTTTTAAGTAGTCCAGTGAGTACAACTAGTGTTGCCCATGGGCACATAAGTGTTGGGTTACACACCGGGACTTGGGAAAGGTACAAATATCCACCACAACAGCTACCTCTTTTAAATAACTGCTTGACTGGAGACGAGCCCTTAGAAGTTTCTCTTCTCTAAATGTTGGTATTTGTAGCTAGTTTGATCCTGTTCTTGATTGCTCAACATAGCAAGATAGGTAAGACCTATCAGCAGGAGCAGGCTATATTCTATGAAATATCGAAAGTATTAAATTAGAAATTTCATATAAATTGATATTATCACAGTTAGGTCATAAGTGTTTATAGTATATGGGTCAGATACTTAGGTGTCTTCAGTGGCCACACAATTAAAAACAGTTAAGAACATGGAGCTAGAAGACAATAATAGGGAAAATATAGCAGTTTTATAAACTGGGATGAATGCCCCTCCAACAAATCATTTCAAAATCCTCCCTCTCTTGTTGCATACAGTTGACTTCCATATTTGTGTATTAACTTATGGTTCCTGATATATGGTACATGCTGTGAGAGTGGTCAATGAGGAACAAGAGATTCACATTTCTGTGTTCTAGATCTACTGAAGGTTCCTGTTTTGTGCAATTTTTGTTTAGTTATCTTTTGTTTTTGTTCTGGATTTGTGGATATTTTTCTTTGTTCAAAAAATTATGTACAGATGCATTTATCCAGCCAGTAGGCCAATGTGTAGTATTTGTCAGGGATTTAAAAGACAGAAGCAAAAAAAAAAAAAAAGGTAAACATTCCCTCCTATGATGAAGCTTACTAGGTGACCAATGGAAAGTAAGCATGGTGAAATGAGAACCTGCTGGACAATTTGTTCTATTAGGCAGAGCAAATCCTTTAAAGGAAAGCTAATTGTTTGCAAGTAAAATACAACAAACAACATCATAATGTTTTAATCTTTATTACTTTGAAATTGTAAATAAACTTGACAGTGCAAACAAGTTCTATGAATAAATATTATACAATTTTGCAGGAACAATTAGTTTATGTGAACTTTATTTAACTAATACTAAAGGATTCACTGCATGCGAGTGCTATTCAAAATAGTATGAAAAATTACACTAAGAGATAAGCTTCATCCCTTTTATTTTGAGCTTGGCACAGCCTCTAAGCTCCCCTCTCTCCCTGCAGCACTTCTCTGTGACTTTCTACTGGTCTCTCCCCCCTTCCCTCCTCCAATGCTCTACTCTCAGGAGGAATGTTTAGAATTCAGAGGAAAAGGTGACAAGTTGATTAACACATGTTTGTCATGGCTTTGTGGAATTAAGAAATTTTCCTCAAGAAACTGGCAATTTTTCTTTGGAGCCATATCAAGTTTTGTTTGTTTGTTCATTTTACTGTTTCTACACATCCACTGAGTCGTCAGCATTTTCTTTTATTTAAAACCAGCTGTGTTTGGTCAAAACATTTACAACTTACAAGAAACTTGCAGTATTGTTGTCATGAGTTAGTGGTTTTGGCCAGCTATTGTGCCTGTTCATCCAAATGGACTCAGCAACAAGGAAATCAGTACAGCTTTGGAATGCAGTTCACATCTGGGACAAAGTCAGCATGGTAGAAAGAAAGAAACTGGCCTGCTACCTTTGTTGTTTTCCTTCAGCACAATACCTACAACATGAAGGACCAAATGAATGCTCATATACAAACAAGTTCTATTTTTGGTTTTACACTGATTTCAGGCAGACACTTTCCTTATTCAATGTTCTTTGCTAGTGAAGTGGGTACCCTGGGCATGTTCTCTTAATTAAACTGAAAGAAAATGGTTTTTCTTTTGAAATGAATAAAACAATACTTTTTAGAACACTGGTTCTCAACCTGTAGGTTGTGAACCTTTTTGAGTTTGAATGATCCTTTCTCGGGTTGCCTATGACCATTGGAAAATTACACTAAGATTCATAACAGCAGCAAAATTACAGTTATGAAGTAGCACCATAAATAATTTTATAATTGGAGGTCACCACATGAGAAACTGTGTTAAAGGATCACAACGTTTGGAAGGTTGAGAACCACTGCTTTAGTAATTAAAGAAAACCTTATAGCTTTAGTTACAAATATCCCCATATAGACCTAACTCTTTCTTCTGATGCTTGAGATTTTGAATATGTTATAAAACACCTACTATGTGAAAGAAACTAGGTGATATGCAAATGTTTGTGAAACTTAGAAAAATGAGATTGTTTGCTGATGGAGTCATTCACAGTGTATGATGTCATCACTCTTCTGCCAGGGGATTATTATACTCATTTCAGGAAGAGAAATTATTGGGTAAGTTCAAATGTATAGAATCTACTTAATACAAAGTCTACACACAATCACATACAACATGGTCTTATATTGCTAGAGTTAATAAGTTATGGATTTCACAGAAGCAAGTTTGATTTTTAAGTTGTTCGATAGAAATCATCTTAAGGACTTCCCACCATCCCAAATAGACATGCACCTACTCCATTGGGGAATGAATTGTGCTGACTCCACTGGGAAAAAGGAAAATACTTCTATTTCAAGCACCTCTCACTTTGCACTTAATCTGATACCTGACGTCATTTGATCTCAGTTCCACATTACTATTGGTCGCACTACAATTTAAAAAGAAGAGGCTTTCCAAGTAGAAGTAGTAAGTATGTGGGGTGAAAGGGGCACATTTTATCAAAACGTGGAGTACAGTGCAGAGCAACAGCAAGCATGAGGTTGAGCTATTGCACTTTTCTTCCCTGTTGAATTGCTTGACAAGGAAATCCAATCCCTGATAAACAGACCAATAGATGAGATCACTGTGGTTGAATCTCTGATAAAGCAGTTGTGCCCATGCTATACTGGTATTCTAAGATATTGTAAATACTATAATTTATAAGTGCTGGTGAAGCTAAGAAATCATCCAATAAATATAATGTCATATACAAAGTGTTCGGGAATGCACAAACTCAAGGAATCATAATCTTGTTCAGACTCTGAACTTTCAGCTCATGGATCTTTAATGAGAAGAGTAGGCAAAGGAGATATAGGACATGTGCAACTCAGCTCTGTATCTTTTCGGGAAGTCTGACATTTAGTTTACAAATAAAACCATTAGTGAAAATCTATGGAACAGAGCAGAAAATAAATACTTAATAGGTTCTGTAAGATAAACTGAAGGGACCAGACTGTACATTGTTAGATATATGCCTCCATGTGTGTAAAAAGGCACCACAATTATATATGTTTTTCTCTAGTAGACACATAAAGCTGTTAAAATATGCTGTATAAAATGCATCAAATGAAGTTTTATTGCAAAAACAGCCATTAAATGAAGTTCCCTAATTTATATTCTTTTGTAATTTTTGGTCCTGTTTTAGCAAACTTTAATCTTCATTGCTAGTTTCATTCTCCTATATGCATTCATAGAATAAAACTTTCCTTGTTATTTCTCTACTATTTCAATCAGTTTCGTTACTAGGTAGTGATTTCTCGGCTTCATCATGGCTATGGCCTATCCTGCCAACCAGTCCTGTTCATTTACTGGAAGTGTAACAAAAAGATGAAAATGCTAACTCTCTTTAAGATGCCTGTGACGGGCTGAATTTTATGAAATAGCTCAGGGTATGTGAAGTCATATGGAATAAAGAATAAAACTTTTAAACTTAAGTCATGAAAACCAATACAAATTGATAAATCCATGGCTAAACTAATATGTAGAAGCAATAAAGTGGGTGAAAATATTTTGTGAATTCTGTAATATAAATCACTATGATGGTTTTCCCTTTATGATGCCTCAACAAGAGGGAATGAAATAAGATGCCAGTTGCCTATTAAGGATGTAGCCTTAATTAGAGTTGGGATTCCCTCCTTTGTATTAAAGGCCAATAATGATGGAAAGACCTACTACATGTGGGATCTTTCTTTCCTTTATCCTAACTCGGTGATGCTATTTGGGTAATAACTGATGAAAGGCCTAGGGTGCCAACCAATTTGCAGTTAAGTGGCTAATTAAGACCCAAAGCAAAGCTGCCAGGAGGTTGGATCTCTTAGCCTTAAAGTGACACATAAAAGCAATTATAAAAGGGCTTTCTTTGCTAGAACATATTTAAATTTGGACAAAAGTTGGGGCCAGTTATTATTTTATGTTAATATATTCCTCTGTGCAACAGCATCAGAGAGAAAGGAGAATCATTTAGGACACAGTAAATAAATTAGAATAGCACTTGAATTGACTGAGCTTTTGATATGAATAAAAAATAAAATGTTAAAATCATTTCTGTTTGCATTCATAATGAGGGTACTATATGTAATTAGATTTCCCACTCTGAGAGGAAAAAGGAATAGGTGCATGAAGTACGCTGTTATCCAAGAGGAGAAAAATCTCTTAATTCTTGGGTGTGTTGTCACCTGTCTGTCATATTGCAGGAATGTGACACCCAGCCAAGAATGGCAAGATTTTCAGAATTGTTAGGTTTCAACTTGGGACAATCGGGTGATATATTTAAATATAGCTTCTGTAATAGCACAGGGTTGTGTGTAGGCAGGTTCTTTCTGGGGCTTTAAAGGGTTGAAAGTGATGAGGCAGAGCAGAAAGGACTGGAGAAGATGTAAATTAAAACACAAATTATCCATGTACAAAAGAGTGGTAGTCAGGGAGTGTTAAGACTTTTAAAATTGTAGCTCCAGCATTATCTAGGAGGAAACACAGTCCATTTATACATTGCTTTTGTGATTGATGATGTCGTCATTAAACTCCTTGATGTCTTTATATCCTTGTAATTTGCAGTTGCCTAGTATTTTTCCATATACAATTCAATAACTCATTGTATAACTGTTTTGCACACATTTAAGCACACAAATCAGTGGGAATTTGTGTGTGCTGAATCTTATGACAGTGGAAACCATGATTCTTGATGTAATAATAAGTAATAAAAAGAAGAAACAAGGAGCTAGTGCTTAGTAACTCTAACACTAGCATTAGCTTTGTATTGAGGCATCATATGAGACAGAGCACTTTGTTCTATTTATACAACTGGATCGTGTGTATGTATGTGTATGTGTGTGTGTGTGAATAGATGGTAGATAGCTAGGTAGATAGACAGACAGACAGATAGATAGATGAAATAAATAAAATTGATTATTGGGTGAGTCAAAATCATATTACAGGAAATAATGCATAGAGATAAAGAATGCAATACTTTCAAATTACTTGAATATTTCAGTAATATTATAAATATAGTAATATTATAAAATAACAGGATTTGAGATGCTAAACCTTCAAGCATAAATTTGGCAACCATAGGAGGCATGTAGGAGCACCTTCTCAGTGTGTAGCAAATCAATTTCCTACAACAGTTTCATCAGGCCCACTAATTATGACACTATAAATCCAGTAAGGAGAGGTTTTTGAAACCTATATTTTAAGAACATAGTATAAAAATATCTATTAGCATTTCTGTGAAGGTATAGGAGATCATTCACTAACCCTTGCATAAGCTTTTATAACTGACTTCTGTAATTATTGTCCAAAAATATGGATGCAAGTAACTTTCTGGGGAGTTATTTTTATTTCTATTTGAATATTTTAGCTCCAGGGCTGGTTATGCACTGCTGGGTTCCGGAGAATTCTGTTCTAAGAAGGTACATTTAGGGAGTGTATTAAATGAGAGTCCAAATAAGAGAGGGTTTATCTACAATATATGTTTGCCCACTCTGGGTACATCTTCTGAGATACAAGACACAAATTGATCCAGATCCTAAAGGGGTGTCATTCTTTTGGTCCTTGCCCATACTATCTTGGAATAAGAAACAGTGAATGTGACTATTTTGGAGTCATGCTCTAGTAGCATCATTACTGAAGAAGACCAGTTAAATACAAAAAAGTAGAAATTTTAAAAAGCTGCACACTGTATTCTGCCACTTCACTAAAGATGTTTATCACCTGCAAGAGTTCCCTGGTAGAATTTTTGGGATCCCTTATCCATACTCTCATATCATCTGCACTTTGACTTCTTCTTTTCCAATCATATCCCCTTGACCTCCTTTTGTTGTCTTATTGATCTAGCTAAAACTTTAAGTACTACTTTGAATAGATATGGAAAGAGTGGACAACCTTATCTTGTTTTAGATTTTAGCGGAATTTCTTTGAGTATCTCTCCATTTAATTTGATATTGGCTATCTGCTTGTTTTTTTTATTTTTGTAAATGAGATGTTTTTTAATTAAAAAAAAGGGTGCTTCTGTGGACTAGAAGATGTATGACAATAATTCCTAGTCCACCTCTAGATGCCCAGAACCCCTCCTAATTGTGACACTAGTATCTCTAGATAATGAACAACAGTCAGTGAGAGGGATTAAAGGGACTGCCAAAGGAGGTGCCTTAGTCAGCTTTTTAATGACAAGAAGAGGCACAATGACCGTAGCCACTCTTAGAAAACAATTAATTGAGGCTTGCTTACAGTTTCAAAGGTTTAGTCCATTATTTTCATGATGGAGAGTATGTCTGCATGCAGGGAGACATGGTGCTGTAGAAGTACCTGAGACTTCTATATCCAAATCCACAGGCAGTAAAAAAACAGAACCACTGGGCCTGACTTGAACTTATGAATCCACCCCCTAGTGACACACTTCCTCCAACAAATCAAAAGCTCCTATTTTTCTCAGTATTACCTTTTGACTAAACATTTATTTTTTTTTAATTGAGAAAAAAAAATTTCCGCCTCCCCCCAGCCTCCCACTCCTCCCGCCCTCCCCCCACTCCACTCCCACTCCCTCTCTAGTCCAAAGAGCAGTCAGGGTTCCCTGCCCTGTGGAAAGTCCAAGGTCCTCCTCCCTCCATCCTGGTCTAGGAAAGTGAACATCCAAACTGGCTAGGCCCCCACAAAGCCAGAACA
>NC_022021.1:20327099-20329592 GCF_000317375.1 Microtus ochrogaster
GGTCGTGTGTAAGAAAGACAGCCCTTCAGAAGGAGCTGGGGGAGGGGGGTTTGTGCTCTCTTCTGGGACAATCCGCCCCTGGATAGCACACACTCACCCGTCCAGATGGGATTCCTCAGCACCTAAATAGGGCCGCCCAGTAGCCCAATGATCCGGTGACAAAAGGATGAACAGAGCAAGCGGGGGCGGTATTCAGAAGAGCACAGGAGAGCCTGGTGCATACACTAGTTGAAGGTGTCCGGGCTCCCTTACAGGGGACTCTGAGGCTTGCCCGGTAGGCAGGCACTCACCGCTCTGGGTGGGTAGCCTTAGTGTAGGAGCTTAAAACTGTTCTTGAGCCCTATCTGCTTGTTTTATATTGCTTTTATTATATTTAAGTATGTTTATTGTATCCCAGTTCTATCCAAGGGTTTTATTATGAAGGGGTATTGGACTTTATCAAAGACTTTGTCAGTATCTAACGGGTTTTCTTTCAATGTATTTACATGGTGGATTGTAATGACAGATTTTCGTATATTGAACCATCCCTCCATCTCTGGGATGAAGCCCACCTGATCGTGGTGGATGATCTTTTTTATATGTTCTTGGGTTCAGCTTGCCAGTATTTTTTATTTTGTATAAATATTCATGAGGAAACTAGTCTTTAATTTTCTTTTTTGTTGGGTCTTTGTGTGGTTTGGATATCAGGGTAACTGTTGCCTCATAAAAAATAATTTGGTAATTTTCCTTCTGTTTCTATTTTGTGTCATAACTTAAAGTAATAGCATTAGCTCTTTTCTGAAAGTCTCAGAATTATGTACTGAAACTGTCTGGTCCTGGACCTTCTTTTCAGTAAACTTTTTATAACTGCTTCTTTTTTCCTTAGGGATTCTAGGTCTATTTAAATTGCAGTGGATATATAGACTAACTGATCTTCTCCTGTCTTCAGATTGGTGACTACCCCTATTGTCCTCAGAGACCTTCATCCAGGAAGGAAATACATGTATAAACCCTCTGCCAAAAGTTAGGCGTAGCTCAGGGAATTCTGCTGAGAGAGGAAGAGGGCTCAAGAACTTCGTACTCCTACAGAGAGAGAGAGAGAGAGAGAGAGAGAGAGAGAGAGAGAGAGAGAGAGAGAGAACTAACCTTGCTCATAGGACCTCATAGAGTTTGAAGCAACAAGACCAGTGATTCTGAATGGGACCATCCTACTCCCTCTAAAGATAGACTGGTCTACTGAGACTCTGAACAATCACAACAATCCATTGCAATCTGTTCCTAAATCTTTGACTGGTTGTTGGGACTCTATTCCTCATATTCGGTCCCCTTTCCCAGCCTAAATACAATAGGAGGTGTTTAGTCTTACTGCAACTTGAAATGCCTTGCTTTGTTGATACTAATGGGAGGCCTGCCCCTTTCTGATCTAATAGAGGGGGAGTGAATTAAGGAGGGGGAAAAGGAATGAAAGGAGAGAAAAGAAGGGAAACTCAGGGTGGGATCTAAACTCAATAAATAAATTAAATACAAGAAAATGCAGAATAGAAAGCACAAGCTTCTCCCTGGATGTCACCTAATTACCGTCCTGGAAAGGCATTCAGATTTCCACAGTTCACTGATATATTCACAATATACATCCAGTAAGGCCGTGAGTGACATTGCGCTTATGGAGATGTCTTTGCCTCATGGCAAGTCTTGTACTGAGACTTCACATCAACTAGTCTTCTCCGATGAAAAAGAACCTTTATTTGCCATATTTCTGTGCATCCCTGTTAGGTTCAAGCAGGTCTCAAAGATAGCAGTCCAATGGCTGGACCCAGGCAGTACTCTGATAGGGTGAACATAAACCTAAGCTTGGGAATCTGACAAGGCAAATTTCTGTTCATCCAGAAATCCACTACCTCAGGTTACCAACCCCAACTGCCTGCTACCTCAGGCAAGGGCATCTAATCTAGTTTCTGGTTAATGCTATGGCCTGCTTCAGCCCAAAGACAGCTCTTGTCCCACAGCTACCATATAAAATCTACCTATTTTTCTGTAAAACCACTGTTCTATATTTTCAGAGGCACTATGGCAGTCTGTTTCCCTGATTAACTTTGTTTCCATCCATGAAATGGTCCAGTTTGGTAGTTTTCACTCCACTCTCCCTCACAATGACAACATTGCACACAATGTCAGGCACACTGCAAGCATTTTCTCAATATAGAACAAGAATCACTGAATGTCACTTTATGCTTACAAGACAAGTTGTTGTGATGTGTATTGATATCTCTGTCCCATGAAATCACTTCTCCCTTAGAGTTGCCTAGCTTTGCAGTGGGCATAAACATCTAAATTAAAATTCAGTCATATGTCTTAAAGATAGAATTACTTCCACAATGCTAGCAAATGAGTTAGAAAGCTGTCTGCTAAAGATTTCCCACCTTCCTATTTAGAAGATTTTTTTTTGTTTGTTTTTCGAGACAGGGTTTCTCTGTGGCTTTGGAGCCTGTCCTGGAACTAGCTCTGTAGACCAGG
>NC_022021.1:20329692-20338356 GCF_000317375.1 Microtus ochrogaster
AGTGCTGGGATTAAAGGCGTGCGCCACCACCACCCGGCTTATTTAGAAGATTTTTAATGCCATATATAAAAAAATTAAAAAAGGATATCTTACAAACACAGTTTTTTTTTCACCACACTATATCAACCTCCACCAGACATTGTAGGCAGCTTTATTTCTGTCAACAATTTTCTCTACTGCTAACTTTGTTTTCTAATGAGTGATTACTAATACTGACAGAGATAAAATCTGATGAAGAGAATGAACTTAGCATCCTTCTTCAAAGCCTCAAAGCTCTGAGGATTTATGAAAATGATTTTCCCTGTGTCATGATTTTAAAATGCTGTCTGGATTCATTTTAAAATTCTCTGTCCTTATACATTATTTTAGTGTTGTACAAGTTATACACACTTGAAAACAACTTGTGTGTATTAAAATCCTAACCATATCCTCTTTTCCATGTCAGTTTACTGTTCTAACAAATACTTTTTAGACTCTTTGCTCAGTCTGATCATCTAGTGTCTCGCTGGCCTTGTCAGAGGTAAGCACATCTTTTCTGAATCAGTGGGCTGCTCTTCAGAACAATCCTGATGTACTACCTATATGCGGACATTGCCTTAGCATTTTGAGACCTAAAAGAAAACTCCCAGAATGGATGTAGCCTCCAGGAGCTGTGTGTGTGTGTGTGTGTGTGTGTGTGTGTGTGTGTGTGTGTTGTGTGTGTGTGTGCACGCTTGTGTGCATGTGCTACTCATAATTCTACCATGAAGAGACACTTATTGTGGCAATAGCTATGTATTTAGGCCTATCTACAGTTTAATTACACATCAGTTATGGTGCGCCTCTTTCTAACAGGAAGGATAGCCATCTTGATGAATAGCTAAATGGTAAGATCATTCTTAAAGGTGTGAGTGATTAATAATAGCCATGCATGGATTTTTTTCTTAGTGTGTAAATAAAATATATCATTCACATGAAGGGCAGGAGTTTGGCAGAATGATTCATAGTGCATTTGAAAGCATAAAAAGTCAAAGCTTGAGTCTCTCCTAAGCATGTCAAAGAGGAAGGAAGCTGAGCCATTGAAAATATCCTCAGTGTGGACTGTAGTAAAGAAATTGAATGCCTTATGAAATACCAAGGATTAGTCTAATTTTAAAACTTCGACCAACTAAGAAAAACAAAAATTACACCCATACTACTAAAATGATATGACAAAATATAGATAAAAGGTAAACATGACACTTCTATAATTGCCACTTTGACCATATATTTCAATTTAAATTGGTATTTAATATACAATTCTGGAAAGAGAGATTCATTCCTAACTGCAGACAATGCTAACACTATAATATTAAATAGAGCTTTGTTGTGCTTTGGTAAGAATTCATAACAAGTTAGAGTAGTATCATATTAAATTATCAAGTATCACAATAAAGATTCTTTAAAGGCAGAAGAATTATAGCTGCTGATTATGTCTGTTTAAAATAACATGGAGTCTACATACTTAGTCTTTGTTTATTCTCCAACACTGGCCTTGGAGCTCATAATATTTTTCATAATATTTTTACAATAATAAGAAAGCAAGCTTCCTGATGATACAGTACTATATAGATTATCTCCTACTATGTCCTAGTACCCAGACATTTACATCTAACTGACACAAATGGTCCCAGCCTAGAAGTCATTCTTCTTCCACAAATCACAGGGAATGGAAAACATCAGCTGTGTTACAACAGATAAACTTCATCATAAACTGCATAAAAGTAACTGTTTACCTTAACTGTTATTGTCATCTTAATTACTTAGAAAATGATGCAGGAAGATTGCTAACTAGTTCACACCCAGTCTTGCAAAGTTAAAGAAAAATCTATCTCAAAACAAAGCTTAAAACAAACAAAATAAAGCAAAACTTGCTCTGTGGTAATGCTAGCATATATGTGGGAGACTTGGGGCTACTAACACACACATGTCACCACTGCCACCACCAACACCACCACCACCAACAACAACAAAGGACAAAACCAACACATTTGTGAATACCTTGGATCTACTGTGTGCTTAGCTGGAGATAGAAAACATTTGTCATTTAAAATAATTTAAGAAAAAAATCCAGTGACTTATAATGTTAATTTTAAGTTAGTATTTAGGTAAACAAACTAAGCATAAGGCTAGTGGTAGAAAGTTTATGTCATTAGAACCTTCACTTCTAGATTTAAAAAGCAAAACTATAAAACAAAAAGGATCATTTCCTAGGTAAGAATTCTTTGTATCAAGGATTAAGTGAAAGAGACAAATCAACTTTGCAAAAATTTTGTAGAAAATGGTGTTCCTATGTGAACTTGACTACACCAAAGCCAGCCAATCACCCATAGAATAAACACTTTGAGGAGCATTTGCTTCTGTGTGGGGAGGTGTTGGCATGATGCTTGCTCTACAGTGATTGATCTTAGATCACTTTTTGAGTTGGAGGATTGACAGGATTTAAAATTTGTTCAGTTGTGTGTCGCTGTTACCTACATATGGAAATAACCAGGCTAGCTTAAATATAGACAATATATATTTATTTAATATAAGGGGAAAATTCATGCCACAGGCACAGAAGATTCAAGTTCTTCTTGACCACAGGGAAGACTACACAGAGAGCGCACCTTGGTGGTGCACAGGTTTTTATCTCCCGGTCCCAGAAAGCCATGCTAAAACTAGGTCCACCTCTTAAAGATTTTTGGTTAACATGCCTTTCCCCATCATCTGTGCTGAGTCCCCTATGACTGATGAACAGACAGTGGTCCAATTTAGAAAATGAAAGATGTTCTGTTCCAATTTAGCTTCCCTATTCCCTTGCACCACCACAGAGTAGAGTTCCTGTAAGAACAAATAAACAACAGAACCCTCTTCCACTAATGTCCCACTGATCAGCATGGACTCACATTCTAATTTCAATTGTTTGTTTTAAATTCGTCTGTTTGATTCATATGACTGAAAGTGCTGACAATCAGACCTAACAGGTGTTTCAGTGAGAAGAGTGTTTACACAGCAATCCAGGTAAGGTATCCCCAGGTTTATGGTATGCAATTTTAATGCCACACTCATCTGCAAGTTTGTTCTAGCTTCTACTACATTCCCATGACTTATTTATCAACATCACAGAGTGCAGGAGGATTTTTCTCCTCACTTTCAATTTTTTATAGTGACTATTTGAAATCATTGAAGCAAAAGGAGAAAATTCACTCTAGTCAGATAAAATAATACTACTGAAATGGAGATATGTTGTACTGATAATAAATGCTTCTCTAATTAAATACCATCCTTTCTACTTCAAAATTACGAGCTTCTTATGTCATTAGTCTTCAAATACTTCCCTGAGAGTTCCAAAGAAGTTGCAATAGATTAGAATTCTAGAAAATATGTTTATTGGTAAGTAAATGTAAATAGATCTATGTGTTCTGCACTTTAATGTTACAGAAAATGCCTCAAAAAGTCCCATATGTTCTTCTAGAAAAAGCAGCAGTCCTGACAGTGAACTATGAAATGTTCTGGAGGCAAATGGCAGAGTGCCAGTGTCTGAAGGGAGAGCAGTTTCCATTCTAACTAGCAGACAGAATAAAGCTTTAAAATGTTCTTGGTGATATGGGAGTCAGTAATGCTCCAATGCAACATGAAGAATATGATTTTTTAAAGATGATTGCTGAGAAGAAACTGGCAAAAATATGAACTGCTTTGCCATGGTGAATATAGAATCGATTGGGTTCTTTCTAACATTTGGAAAACTCAGTGAAGTCAATGGGCTCTTAGAAAGCTGGACACATACATGGAAAGTCATTCTTTGTCAGTACTAGGTACCAGAGATAACAAAATACTCATTAGAATGTGATGAGTATGTGCATGTATTATATAAAAAGAATAAACTGTCTTATGAAATGAAAACAGCTTATTTTGCTAGCTTTCTGAAAATACGGACATTCTGGTGTGGTACACCCATGCTTAATAGAAAGATAACATCAAACGTGATTTTGTTCTTTCTTATTTGATTTCCATTATTTCTACTTCACTTCTCCTTAATCTAAAAAAGAAAAAAATGTTGTCATAAAATAATTCAAACCTAATTGATATTCCCCAAGGTAAATAAGCTAGAAATATAATTCTTTAGAAGCAAACACAATTTAAGAATTTTTCTTTGCTGTTTTGAAGAGTCTGAGATAGATGCTGTGGCAGATGACATGAAAATTAAATTAATAAAATGGTAATTTTGATACACTAAAGAATGAATAAAACAGCTGGATGCCTAAAACCATTATTTACATTATTTTGGGAAATACATTAGGCTAAACCACTTATTTTATATATGGGTTGATTTTTTTTATCTTTTGATTTCTCAATAAGACATATAAAATACAGTCAATTTAAGTCATAAATATTTTTTGTTTTGTTCCAAAATGTTTGAATATAAAGAAACAAAAACACATGTTTTAAGTTTATTAAGAAGTTAATATTAATTAGTAAGTTGATCTGAAGTTTAGTGTTGCTACTATTTTAAATTTCCCTACCCCACACCATCATTGTATTTGTGCATTAACTCTAAGTCTTGGATAAAAATGTGTGCCTAATACAAGTGTAATTGGTAGCATTTGTGATTGCATTTTCTCTTTGTGATATAATTTTAATTTTATCTAGCAATTATGGTGAAAAGACTATAAGAATAGGAAATGTAGAGTTTTAAATTTAACATTGGCATTATAAAGCACTAATTAAATAGTCACAATTACTGAATGAACAAGTTATATTTCATATAATGATCTGACACAGGAGCAAGATCAATAATGTCCACTTGTAAATTCTAAAAATTTTCTGATTATGTTCAAATACTAACGTAGACCTTAACAGCCGTGTCAATCAGGAACTATTTGAATATTGACTCATGTCTTCTTTGTGGGTTTGGATGTATGCTTAGTATTGACTTATGTTCTGTACCTGAGGACAACTTTGGCTTGCTGAAAATTAGTGATATAGGTATCATGCATGTCTTTAATCATCTTTCTAGATGTTTAACCTCACATGCCATCTTAATACATAACATACCATAAACAATAGCATTGTTCCTTGATGTTTCAAGATCTAACACAATCGCCAGGCTATCTTTTATATATAACACTAAGTTGTGTATTAGATATTGTCTATACTAAATCAAAAGCATGACAAAAACTATACATTACTTCTATATTCATTTTCTTAAAGCTTGTTAAATCATACAAACTACATAAAATGCGGGGCTGGAAGGATTCAGTTTGAACAAACTTTTTCCTTTTAGTATGTAGATTTCTTGTTGTTATAGATACATAGTAAATAATGTATGCATGTATAAATAATAAGACCTGGAACAGGTCTCAATGGCTCCATTACAAATTTAATTTGTTTACCTGAACTCCTAGTTTGTATTCACTGTAAATAGGATGATAAAACACTGAAACTTGTTTTCTGTTAGAGGACACTTCAAAATTACTAGTGTGTGTGTTTATCTGTCAAGAGATGCCATTCTAGGGCAGGGGTCAACTGGTGTAGAACCTCACAATGTCTAGCACTGCAAGTGCAATGAGCCTGATTACAAAGGATCCAACACTGATGTGTCTGAAAATTCCCTAATTTTATTCTTGTTTGTCTTTATAACTCTAGCCAGGGCCAAGATGTGTGTGTGCCTGTGTGTGTTTGTGTTCATTTAGTGTTCACACATGTTTACAGTTACATATATGTGAATATGCATGTGTATATGAAGGCAGAGACTGATATCTGATGCCTTCTTCAATTGTTCTCCACCGTAGTTTCAAAGCAAGATTTTTCACTGAATGGGCCGCTTGCTAATACTTGTAGACTCTCTGGTCAGCAAGCCCAAGGAACTCTCCAGACCAGGTTTTAATAGTTGTGAAGGGAGCTCTAACTCAGGTCCTCATGACTGAATGGCAAATAGTATACCAACTGAGCCATGTTATCAAATCCTAACACTAGATTTGAGGGGTTCTATACAAATATTGTAGCTTCCCTTTCCACATGAATACTCTTATTTGAAATGTACTAACACTCATGAGTTCATAAAACACAGCGTTGTAGACTTAGAACAACGTGGAGAAAACAAGTAATTATGTGTTTCTTGTCTAATCAGTGCACTAAATAGATATCAAGGTTTCATCTCTTTGTATTCAGGTTTGAGAATTCAGTCTTCTGTTATCTGTTACAACTCCATTTGATAATCCACGTGGAAAAGATAGTAAACACATTGTTTCTTATAGTGCCATGTTTCCTCAAAACATGTTTTTATGGAACATTAAAGCTCTTGCCAATTCCTGATATTATTTTTTTGTTTACAGATAATTCCAGAAATATTGTCTTCCAGTACATTTTAGTGACTCTTAAAGATTATAACGATAAGAGGTTGGGAAATGATGAGTTAAACACTTGATGGGCAAGCATTACCCTTGTGAATGACTAGTGAGCATGGCGGCATGGCTATACTTCCTACATACTGGAGGTAGAAAAATAGGATGCTAGGAGCAGTCTTCTTAGCCAGACGAGCTTTGAGTGAAAATGAAGGACCCTGTAATGATGTAAAAAAAAAAAAAAAAAGGAGGAGCATCTGAAAAAACACCTGGTGTCAACCTCAGGCCTCCACATACATGCACACACACTCACACACATGACTGTACCCACATTCATGAGAACACCCATGTACACATGCATACACAACACACACATAGAGGTTTAAAAAAGATACTATTGATAATCATTAATTTAAGATTTGTACAGAACACAAGAAAATATGAACTATTCATTTTGTGATACATCATCTTGTAAACATAATAATAATACCTTTAAAATATATATTTTGAATTATTTACCACAAATCATTATATTTTTACATTGTAGGGCATTTCAAGGTTGAATACATATCTTTCTGTTTTCCGGAGAAAGGACGGGCTGAGGACCTTAAGAAAATATGGGGTATACCTGAGAATACCTCCTGCTTGTTGAGCAAGACCAAAGTCTAACCATAGAAATTCTGTAGCACATTAGTTACATAGAGACTTTTCTCAAAAGAATTGTCATTTCAGAGTAATGGCTTGGGAATACCTTAGATGACGGAAGCATGGCTTTCTTCCAAGTCAAAGTTTGCTTAGCATATAATGCAGTCTGTCAAAGTAGTAGAAAAACTGCCCTTAGGAACAGTTACAGGATCATACAGGATAAAGAGTGACTTCTCTTACCTTTGCTACAACCCAATATAGACAAGAAGAGCATGGGAGTAGAACTGACCATTTGTTTTTCATTTAGGTCTCAAGTTCAAAACTCTGGTGTGGGCTATTGCTAACTATTAACTCAGTGTCCAAACTGACTGAGATTCATCAAAAGTGTATATGCCAACGAGGACATGTTAGCCCAGTGCCATGTAACCATATAAAAGAAATGCAATGGTCTGGACTAGAGTCACTTAATCTGAATAGTAATGACTTCTTTCTCCACCCCTGTAAATAATTTGAAATTTGGGGCAGGTTGCATAGTTCCAAAGAGGCATGTCAGAAGCAGGGTTTCTGTACATTTCTGTATATTTTAACTGAAAAAGTCCTGAAATATAAATTACATTTTTGTCTTAGCAGCAGCACATGTCTTTCCATATTATAAGTAATTTTATTTTTAAATGTGTCGGCAGAAATGGGTTACTAGAGTAGTGATCTAGTTCATTTCTATTTTCAGTTTGACACAGCATAGAGTCATCTGAGAGGACAACCTTGATTGAGGACTTTCCTGGGTCAGACTGACCTGTGGGAATACGTGCAGAAAGTGTTGTCTTGATCATTAATTGAGTTGGGCCACAGTGGGTGTCACTGTCCCTAGACAGAGGTGTTGAGCTACATAAGAACCCTGGGTCAGCATAAGCCTATGAGTGAACAGGTCAGCAAGCGAGACTTGTCCATAGCTCCCATTTTCAAGGCTCACTTGATTTTCTTCCCTGAGTTCCTCCAATGTTGAACTACAACCTGGATGTTTAAGCCAAATGAACCCTTCCCACTATTAAGTTAGTTTGGGTCATGGTATATGTAACGAATGCAGATTGAAAATAGAAAATAGACCATCCCACTTCAGAGTCTGTTTTGTATTTCTCATACACACCAAGATGTCAGCAAGGACAGTCCTACACTTACTATATAGGGGACAACAAATACTCTTCAGTTGAAAATTAGCCATTTACCTAGTTCAGTTACTAAGCCAACTGCAGTAGTGATAAGCACAAAAAAAAATCAAGAATTCTTAATTTTATAAAAGTAGTTATTACTGGAAATCAAGACTATCACAGTCATTCTTTATTAGAATGGTTTCAGCCTAAGCAAAATATATACCTTTAAAATATATATACATTGAATTATTTACCACAAATCATTATATTTTTACACTGTAAGGCATTTTAAGGTTGAATACATATCTTTCTGCCTTCTGGAGAAAGGACAGGCTGAGGACCTTAAGAAAATGTGAGGTGTAGATGAGAATACCTCCCACTTGGTGAGCAAGACCAATTAAGCATATTTATAATTCTTCAAATTATCAATAAAATTAAGCTCACAAGCCAGGCGGTGGTGGTGCATGTCTTTAATCCCAGAACTCAGAAGGCAGAGGCAGGCAGATCTCAGTGAGTTCAAGGCCAGC
>NC_022021.1:20338726-20354610 GCF_000317375.1 Microtus ochrogaster
ATATTATTTTTTCCATGTATATTAGTTTTGATTAGGGAAGTGGGTCAGAGAGTCTTAATATATCACTCAACCCAAGAACCCTGTTGTGAGGCCAAGGTAGAGCTCTGACAGTGTGCACTACCTCGGCTTCCTGAAGACTAAGATTGTAGGCAAGTGCTACATCACACAGCAATCTTTTTCCCACTTTGTGAACGATTTGTTTACCTGCATGGATCCAGTTATATCAGATTCAATGCATAACTCTTGTTTCTCAAATTTTACCAGTACTTACCTGGTGATAATTCTTTTTTCAAAGTTTTGAGCATAATCCAGGAACTCTGCCTCATGGTGACTCACTCCATAATTAATTTGGAACATTTTTTTTCATGGGAAACTATGTAAGAGGGAATAGATGTGGTGTGGGACAATTGTCTATATTTTGTCAATTATGTTTTAAATAAACACTGATTGGCCAGGAGCCAGGCAGGAAGTATAGGCAAGACAACCAGACAGGAAGTAGAGGCAGGTCAATGAGAACAGGAGAATTCTGGGAAGGAGGAAGTCCATTCCTCTTCAGTCCAGTCCAGACACAGAAGAAGCAAGATGTGACTCTGCCACTGAATAAGGTACTGAGCCATGTGACTAACACAGATAAGAATAATGGGCTAATATAAGTTATAAGAGTTAATAAGAAGCCTGAGCTAATAGGCCAATAGTTTATAGTTAATGTAGACTTCTGTGTGATTTCTTTTAGACTTAACCCCTGCGGGAACAGGGCAGAACAAGGACTGGGTAGGACAGAAACCTCAGACAACATTGGTGGCTTTCCCATCACTCCTCACTCTAGGCAGGAAAAAGCATTTGAAATAATGTCATATTTATTTATGAAACTTCTATAATCAACCAAAAAGTTCACCTATAATCTTATTATCCAGAATTCTTTTCAAATGAGACAATTATGAATTATTGGTAAATTAGTAGATGAGAGGAAAATAATCTTTATCACTTGGGTCAAATATTCAGTGACAGCAAATAATACCATTATTATAAGTAACAGATGCATGTAAAGTGAAAGTGATCATAAGATTCGTAGAGCAGAGCTGCCTTTGTGTTTTCTTCACATTTAAGCTGTGTACCTGTGCAGAATTTAGACTGCGAAGGTTTACAAACATATCCTGATTTTACTAAAATAAAATGGCATCCCTGATCCTTATTTTCAGTTCAAACCAAGACAATCTTCCATATCCCTGCCATGAGGAGATTCTGGAAGGTCATTATTTTCTATGCTCAATTCAGGTTTTTTATTTCAGTGTAGAACTTAGGAAGGGCTTCTGAGCAGTCGGTAGCCAAGATACATAAACTTTATCATTATTGTTGTCCATTTGACAAGATAGTGTCCCAAATGACTGGTCATTGCCATTCAAACAGAAAACAAAAGCCTATTAATCAGCTGGTTAATTGCACTCAAATATGAAATAAGGTTCTCAGCAGGAAAGCTGCTTCACATTTCTGTGTCTTGTTTAAAATATAAAGGATCTGCCTGCAGAACGATTTCCACAACTAAGTATTTACCACAATGGAGTGTATCTGCCACAGGTGACTATGGGCCTTCCTGCAGGGCATGCATCCTGACATCTGCAGTGGTCACAGGAGAAAAGAGGAAAACATGCTTCATGATACCATCATCTTCGTGTTTATTTATCCCAACTCTGGAATGAGAAAATATCTAAATCAAGCCAGATCACTTAAAATATTCATTTTGTAATGGGTCTGGTAAAAGCTTTTACTTCTCCCCAGACTTCCTGGATTTGGGATTTTATTGTTAATGCTGTCATCATTGATTCATTTTGTTCAACATTTTTTTTTTCAAACAGCAGCTGGAGAGGCTTATATACTGTGGAATTACAAAAATGGTGTTAATACATGTCTTATCTTGTCTGATATACATGTTTGCAAAAGATCACAAGGAATGCTTGTAGTATAAAAATGGAAACATGTTGAAGACAGGGCTTTATTTATCTGTTGAGGGATTATTGACAATCTGGATGATTAAGAAAGAAAGTATTGTTAAATACATTAGTGGAGGGTCCTAATCAGATAAATGGTTACTGACAAGAGCTGCAGTTTGCCGAACATCTTTTATTATGTCCTGTACCAAGAGCATAGGCTCTGCATTTTCTGCCAGACTGGACATTAGAGCCCATGCAGTTTCAACACATATAGACTTCAAATCTCTGTAGGCAGTCTTTAGAATGAATGCTGCTTTTTTGGGTTTGCTCATGCTGGTATCATAAAATTATTTCATTCAGGACATGTGGCATCCAGTCCATATTGATACCTTCTCATCCCTCTTTCACCTCAGCTCACACTTGTTCTTCTACTTGACTACGGAAGTAGTGGGTCCCTTTAGTTAGTGAAGTAATACAAAGCTGTTCTTTCTATTTCATAAATACATAGGTTTCTTCTCTCCTTCTCTATGTGTGTGTCTCCTCCTCATCCTCTTTAGTATCTCCTAGACATTTTACATGTGGCTTAAATCTGCCATTTGGGCCCCTGCTTCTAAAGCACTGGGAGTAATCTGAGTGACACAAGAATAGCCATTACCATGGTGATTCTCCGATTGTCCTACTTTATGCTGTAACATTACTGTGATTCGTACTTTACACATGCTCTGTTTTTAATTTCTAAGATCACAGTCTAAAAACAGGTGTACCAACTTCTTCTTAATTCTCTGGCTCCCACACCACATGATGGCCTCCCAATAAGTTCTTCTTTTCTTCTGTTAACTAAGGTCTGTTTGTACTAAAACCACAAGTGATACAAAAATATGCAATTGTGAAAGATTAGCATTCAAGATAATACCTATAATCTCTGCAGTGATGCATATGAACATTTTTGAAGTATTTAGATGATCATGAAATTATGCTTTCATCTAATAAAGAGGGGACACTGGTGGCTGTGACCCCTAAAAAGGAGAGGAAAGTTGGGTTTCTGTAGGAACAGTAAGATGGAGAACACCTAGACAGAGAGAGGGAGCTGAGGAATAAATGAATTTACCATGGAATGCGATAAAAACCAATCAAACCACAGTATTCTAAATGCCACAGACATTTGTGCAATGTCTTCTCCAGGCGCTGTGAGAAGATGGAAGTCAATATGGTCAGGTGTCTGTTTCTGGAAAGACAAACTCTTTCAAATGGAGAGGAACACACATGGAGTGTATTGACAGAAGATTCTTCACTGCTGTGACAAATCTGTACTGAGTGGCCTCACCTTTTCAAGGAAATTTTGGTGTTAGTCATTCATTATTTACAGCTGGAAGAGGGAAAATAATTCTAGATTTGAATATATGCAGTAAAATTTTAGTGAGCAGACGCTGAAACCTTCAAGGGTAGCACTCCATGGAAATCGTGAGAATTTCTAGCTTCGATTGGTTCTCACTTTAACACTTGCAGTAAGTGTAAAAGCATTCGTTTAGAAAAATATAACCTATAAGTGAAGGAAAACTTAATTTTACAATTGTAATTTCATTTTATACTTCCCTAAAAAATACCTTTACTCACACCACAGCTATTTCTGTCTTGCAGATTTTAGCTCTAGTTACTTTGTTTTTGTTTTGTTTTTATTGGGTTTCTTCAGGGCATTGATAAAGTAAAGACTGTTTCTACAGGATGTTTTGCGCTCTCTCTCTCTCTCTCTCTCTCTCTCTCTCTCTCTCTCTCTCTCTCTCTCTTACACACACACAGAGAGAGAGTGAGAGAGAGAGAGAGAGAGAGAGAGAGAGAGAGAGAGAGAGAGAGAGAGAGAGAGAGAGAGTTGCTATGGGTTGCTATGCAGCTCTGGCCTTGCCGGACATGAACTTGTCACTGTGTTCTACTTTTAGCCTCCCTCCCAAGTGCCAAAATTAAAGACATATAGATTATTTCTGGCTCTTTTCTAAAACCTGTTATAGAATTCATATGTAGAAATCCTTTGGGTGTAAGGAAAATTCCCTAAATCATAGCCAAATTATCCCTTCTCCCTAGAGAAAGTTAGGTGACAAAGAAAGCAATGTACCATGACTGAAGAGTCTTCTTGACTGCCATGGTCAGGGGGACGTACTTGAGCTTTGATTATTTTTCTGTTATGTTGTCACACTGTGTCAATATGCCTCTGTGAAACCATTTGGGTACAAGAATGTTAATTTGTTCTCTTACATTTCAAGGTTTCAGTTCATGGTCAGCTGGTTCCTTTCCTGAAGTTGACAGCAGGTTCTGGTGGCAAAAGTGGGTGGTAGAAAGAGGTTCTCATTCATGGTCTTCAGGAGGTATGGTAGTGTGGGTGTAACAAGACAAAACCCTATCCTCCCCAGGGGAGAACACACTAATTATTTTGTCCTGTAACATAAGGTCAACTCTGAAAATACATATAAGTAACATTACATGGATGCGACAGCTTATATTAGGAGTATGTGTATATAAAAATGTATGTATGCCTACATAAAGAGTCCATGAATTTGATGGAGATTAGGGTGGGGCATATGGAAGGGTAGGGAAGGGGGAATTGCTACAGTTAAATTGTAATCTGAAAAACAAACAAATGACTTTAGTGACTTCCTCCAACTAACGGCTTTACACTTTCAAAAGTCACCATTACCTCCAATATGAATCCATTACTTGGTTCATACATTCCTAAGTTCATAGTCCTCATGAAAAAAAATCATTTCTCAATAATTAGATTCACTATGTGGGATTACAAAGTTTTAAACATATTGGCCTTTTGAAAATATACAAAACAGCATGTCCAAATCCTAATAACTGGTTTAGCTGCCTTATCAATATCAAGTATAAATATCCAGAACTATTGTGCATGTATAAGCCAAAAATTATGGCTTAGTAAACCTCTTGGTCATTTTTACCTTGGAATCTCCCTCCATGATTCTGATTTATTCATTGTTGGAATTAGGGAATAGTGGCTTTCTTGGCATAACATACTTATTTAATCAATATGTATAGTTCACACTTAAATGTGAACTATATATGTCCCATTTTAATTATGTGGTTATTGATATATTTGGATAAGCCAAAAGAATTAGAGCTAAGACACTATGTAGGTTTTCAAGAATTTTGGTCTGTTGATCACATTTTATTTTTATTTTCTTCAGAAAAAAAAGTCAGTTTATATTCAAATAGCATTGTGGAAGTAATTGTCACCTTTGCTGTCCTTTGGGAACTGATGCTCAGTGGGAAGGAGAACATGGGAGAGTCAGTTTAGCTGCTGCATGAGTGAATTATCGGAATTTTCATTTTCAGTCATAAATCTGATAAATTTTAAATCATTGAGATTTTCAAATCTGTCTCTCTCTATTCCTCATTACTTCTTATAAGATAAAACCTCTCATTAAATTTAAATGTCAATAGGGAAGGATAGACTTTCCTAAAATAGTGTTGCAATATTTCACGTTCTATCATGAGGTTCTTCATTCAGTATTTAAAGCTATCATTTATCTGTCTATCCATCTATGTCTCTATGTTTTGCTATATTTATCATCAATTTTTCATCTCTGGTCATCATATTTATCTTCTGAGAGGCTTTTGCACTCTCCGGATTCAGTTCCTACTTCTGCTCCTTCAAGTGAGAAGGTCACCCACAGTCTGCTTTGCTTCCTCCATGACTGTCCAGGTCACAGGAAGAGTTTGCTTCAAGTCTCAGTTCTAGCCCTGAATTGTTACAAACTACAGGACAAATACTGGCTCATACACGGTTGCTAATGTATTTGGGCTTAATTGCCTTCAGAGGAAAATCATTTCTCACCACCTATTTAAGAACAAGAGTGGGAATATTCCATCCAGTCTCCTGATACTTTATATTTTGCAATATAGAAAGACATTATCTCTCTTTTTAGATATAACTAGCTCATAAAATAATCATCTTACCCAGAAAATATATAAACCTGTCATTTCCTGAAGATGGTGATTTCCTTAGATTTTATATTCTTTAGACTTGAGATTTTCCTTGAACTCTCACTAGATGTTGTCAAGTTATGACTGACCCATAGGTCATTATTTTTCAAAATAATTGGTATTCCTTCAACTGTATAGGGAGTATCTTATTAAATATAAATGAATTTCAGAATTACATATCTTCATTTTTGGAAGTCTCCCATATGAATCAGTTACTATTGCCAACAGAAAACCTCTTTTTTCATTATTATACACACATGTATATACACATATAGACACACGTACACATACACAAACACAAACATGTCCTTACCTATATGCATATAATTTGAAGATAATCTCTCCAGTATGATTCATTCTATTATTATGAAGAACATAATTCATGCAAATGTCAAAGAATAATCTATAATTTTCAATTGGTTGACTACTCTTCCCAGGAAGTAATGTTTTTATATATGCACAGATTTTAAATCATTTGCTGAAGGTAGTAGGTCTCTCAAATTACATCTTTTTCTCATATTACTATCCTTCATAACTTTCATTACAAGATATTACAAAAATACTAAATTTCTTGAATTTTAAAGTAATTCTGTACCTTCCAATATAATATCAATAAGCATTTTAATATCATACATATTTGAAAGAATTTTAATTATTGGTTTTCCTGGGAGTTATTTTGTGTGTGTGTGGGGGGGGGAATTCAACCTGAAGATCAGAAAAGCAAAAGCAGTCAAGCCACTAGAGAATGCTTACCTCTTTGAAATCTTCAGAATAAAAGAGAGTGACTTTCTGTCTCACCATGCCTGTCTCTAGTGTTGGCATTAGAAGCGTGCACCACCACTGCCTGGCCTATATGGCTAACTAGTGTGGCTGTCAGGATTATAGATGTGTACAACCACTGCCTGGACTATATGGGTGAATAGTGTGGTTGCTTGGCACTGACCTTTAGGCAAGCTCTATTTATTAAAATATAAATGAAATATCACTACATTCCCCTTTTTTGTCAAAAATAAAAAAGATGACTATAACTAATATAAGAAAAACTATATACAATAAATAAAATAACTATATTCAATATATACAGACAATAAATACATCAACCATGTCTAGCCCATAAGAATTTGACAAATTCAGAGAAAATACTTCATATCTATCCTATCTTGATGAGTCCAGAGTCTTGTACCTAATGTACTTTCTACCATAACTTCCTTTCTGCTTCTGGAAAACAAAGAAAACTATAACTATCTAGTTTTCAACTCTCTCAGAGACCCAATAAGGAAATAATATTAACTGTGTATGCAGGAAGTGTGAGCAGGCGAATTCCAAAAATTGTGAGAAATGACAGAAACAGCTGGCTGCCTGGACAGTCACCCAACGTTTCTCTGCAACATTGGGGCATAAGAACCATCATAACTAATATAAAATTTATTGCTGCAGTTAGTAAAATATGACAATATTTTCATGCGCATTATATCTGCATGAGTTCCTACAACAGACACACAACTCCTGCCAATTAACGTCCTGTATACTGAGAAACAAAATATAGAGACTTAGCTATAGAATTTACTTTTCCATGTCAAAATAAGCTTCATATAAAACCAAAGAAGTTTTTATATAAGTACATGAAAAAATGTGCAAAGTATTTCTTGAAGGCTGAACTAAGCTTGTATAAGGCAACTTTTTCTATCAAGTACTTTCTAATTTCCATGCTAGAAATGAAGCAGCATTTTGACAGTGTTAAATAATAAAAAATACAGCATTCTTCCTACTTGATTCTTTAAAGAATGTTTGGTTGTTTGTTTTTGTAGCAGGGAAAGGGAAAGGGGATGTCACCAGAGTATCACTCTGTCAACCTCATTCTGTCTTTTGTTTCAGTTGATCTCTGCTCCTTTGTTCATCTCTCTCAAGTATGTAGAATGTTTAGTAGGTACCACTTGCTTGAGAGGGAGGAGCAGCAAAACTCCACCTCATGTCCTCCCTGCAAGCATTTACCATGATCAGCTCAAGATGTTCACACTTGGCATCAGCAGCTTGGCTATAGTGACCTGTCTCTGTGCCTACCACAGCAAGACATAGAAACTTGGGGTTGTTAGAAGCTGTTTCTCTTATGCAGCCCAATGGAACTTAGAATAGAATCTGTCCTTCCACTACAGATGGTCAACAGATGAGAGTGCCAGGATTCTGAGAAGAGGCCAAATTTATTTTAATTACAAATTACTCCATCTTTTTAAAATTTTGTTATCTCTTTGTACCTGTACTCTTGCAACAAATAGTGATATACTTTGGTATACATTATGAAAATGACTACCAAAGCCTTCTCTACTTCAAAATGCTCCACATTTCTCTGGGATGCTTGTGTGTTTGTAGGTACTTATAACTGAAATGCCTGAAGTCAAGTTCCAGTTCTAGGAAATGTGGGATAAAGGCAACCTGAGAGCAAACTGATCAGACATTAAAACAACAAAGACAGGAAGATTAAGACCTTCTGCAAAGATAAAAGAATAATCATGTCTTGGGGGAAATAGCTGGAGACAAGCAGTTTTGAAAAATCAAACAGAAAAATTACTGGTCTTATTTTTTGTTAGTTCTTTTTCCCAACATTCAAAGGAAGTTTTATAAATCAAATCAGATTTCCTATTTTTAAAGAGGGGGAAAACAGGTCATAAAACTTCAGCATTTTTTTAAAATGTAACCAATATATTGAGAACAATTTCCAGAGAAAAGTACCCAGTTCTGGAGATAAATCCATGTGCCTATATGAGAATACTCAGCTGATTCTCCTACATGTAACCTGTCCATGCATTCAGAAATAAATGATGACATATTTCATTGTTATGGATACACTTACCTTGTTCAACAATGCCAAAAAGTGATAACCTGGAGCCTTAAAATTAGGCTGACAGTCACCTGTCATTCACTGTCCTTTATTAACTGACAACTTCTGGCATTCAAGCATGAATTTATGTCACCCCCCTCACTTTATTTTTAAAGGCATTGGGGGAGGGGGATATCAGAGAATTTAGTTCTAAATAGACTTTTGCTTTGTTCTTTCTTTTACCTCCTGACTATGTCAAATGCAGTGTGTGTCTCATGCAGTTTCTCTTTGGAGAGTCCTGGCTGGGCCAGCTAGTTAGTATTCAGAGAAAAGGCAAAGAGAATAAAATTCTTCTCTCTGCTTGCTGAGACTGCAAATAAGCAATTAGACTAAAAGCAATGTATTGGCAAAAGAAGGCCACTTCAAACATCATTGCTGACTGGAACCTGCCAATATAGCTTTAGAAACAGAAAAGTCATAGCTAGAAGATATACTCAGTGCCATATAAGTTGGTTAAGACACTGAGTCAGTATTTGCTACAGACATTTCTGCTGTGTAATGTGCTTTGCAAGCTGTAAGATTTTCCATTTAATCTTGTTTACTTATTGTAATGAGAAACAAATGGGTGAAATTAGCAATGGTGGTAGAAAAAAACCAAGCTTTTACTGTATTGCATGCAATGAAAACATTTTCTAGATTGGCGTGTTACTCTCATTTTCATGTGAGCTCACTTGAAAGGGTTGTAATGGAGGGCTGAAGGTTACAAACTGTTTTACATCTGACCAAGCAATATCAGGCTGTTCTGCTTCATGGTTATATGATAGGTTTAAAACAATAGATGCTTGTTGTTTTCCGGCCATCAGTGATGGTATATAAGCTATTTCTTAAGGTGCTTCTTGCTCTCCACTTTAATAAAGAGATTTTATGCTAGGTTCTAGCAATTGATGCACTTATCTTTCAACGCCCAAGTCCATTTACTCTGTTTGTAAAACCAAGATTATTTAATTCCATTTGGTGATAGATCAACTGCTAGTGTATCTTTAAGATGCTCCTGTTTGTAGGAGGTGACAGGTAGACCTTCATGAGTATGATAACCATCTCTGTCTGCTTCCTACCCCCGACTTTCCAAACCACATTTCCAAAAAGTTGAGAAATGCTAGCCTGATGAATTTATTTTTAAGTATTCTAAGCCAGGAAAAAGAAAGGAATTTAGATTATTGACATTCTTTTACCGGAACTACAGTAGACTAGAGTTAGCAGAAAAAACTGCTAATCATCACAGTTTTCGTGTTGGAAGCAATTTGCCTATAATTAGTAAGTTGATAAATACCAACAAAATGGGTGCTAAAACGAACAACTCTTGTGCTGAGAGACATTTGACTCCACATTACACTTTGCATTTTTATATATGCAGCACTACATTTTGTTACAAAGAACGACAACTTCAGTGGCAGCTGAAGCAATCTAATCTGTCTTCTGAAGAAAAGCAGGCATACATCTTAATGTAACAACAACTGCTTTATAAAACAGAACTGTTTTATAGGGAAGTAAAGGAAGCAATGGAACGATAAGAAAAGAAGGGTTTTTTATTTGGCATGAAATGGTAGCTGAAATGGAGGGCATGTTGTGTGAAACAATGAAACTCTGCAGCCTGGGTGATTCAGTGGCAGCAATGTCTTGGGGCACCTTCTTCACTGCCTGCATCAGAGGCACATTTCTTTGTAGCTATTTTTCATATGAATTCCATGATTGACTTCATTTAAAATCAAAGCCATGACCATTTCTTCTAGTGCACATGAACTGTATATATGAGAGGGTTTGTTGTGATGTTTGCATATATGACTTTCTGCAAGTCAAACTAGAAAGTGGAAATTATGTCCTCAAAAGTGAGGCATGCATCCAAATTTAACGATGTTTTGTTGCTGAAACCACAAATTTTAAATACTTAGATAAATCAAAAAAACATCAGTTTTACAAAAGTCTAAATCATAATAGGTGCTTATATACATTTTTAAAAAGGAGCTCAATGACTTCCTCTGTAGAACTTTTCTTTTGAGCTATTTCTTCATTCAATGTAATGTATTATGAAATTAAATTCAACCTACCTGAATAATGAAAGAGGTTGGCCCAAGAAATAATGTTATAAATCAAAATAATTTCTGTGTATAATGTAGTTAAGGAAATATTGTATCTGTTTGTTGCTGTTTTTAATTATATCTGATTGTATAAATATGGGTTGGAGTGTATTCTTTTCTATAGTTACTTTTCAGATTGCTTGATGATCACATATAGGTATTAGAACTTACAGTACGGATCATGTAGTAAATAGTCTGTGTGTTCTTATTAATTACCTTCTAAAGCAAATTTAATACACTTTAGTCATAACTGGACTATTTTGTTTTCTTTTAAACAATGTATCATTGTATACCCAAGTACTGTATACGACAATAAAAAATGAGAACAGCAAAAGAAAATGGACTTTTTTTTCTTCCTCTCTTTAAAACATTCTATTTTGGGTGGGTGGAAAAATATTTAAGCCATTTGAAAAACATGAAAACTATCCCAAACATGCCAGAGGAAGAAAAGGCTGCAATTCATTATTTCTCAACTGTAAATGAACATAAAAAAGAATATGTAAAAAATCCTTGTTTCCTTGTGTCCTTGTTTCCATTTGAATTTGAAAATAATATTTTCAACATGATGCTTCTATATTACACTAATAGCCACATTGCATACTATATCTTAAACTAGTAACAAACTCAATCTTATAGAATACAAAGGCAGACATTTTAAGAAAAATTTTATCATAATTATTTGTTTATCTAATTTGTTTATTCATCACGGTTTTAAACTGGCTTTCATTGAGAGCATTTGTTTTAAATATTTACTTATTTAAATATTTACTTATAAGGTAGGTTTAAAAATAGTTATCTACATACAAGTTCTTCATGGTATAATATTTCCGCTATAAAACAAAGTGAGTGTTTTAGTACATGAGGGAAATTGTTGGACTCCCTGGTGAGAGCTTTTCACTTATCTGTTCTCCAAGACCAAGATGATCCATTGACAGAGTATGAAAGGAAAGCATGGAACAATGCAACTTGAACTTGTTCAGTTTTGCTGTTTTTATGCCAGTGTTATTTAAATTAAGTTTTCTTTCCAACATATGATTCAATGTTACAGATAACATGTGCCTTGTAAGCCACTCATGTCACTGGGACATTTTTTCTTTATAAAACAAATTTGTATGTAGAGAGATGTAAGATTCCTGCTCTATACATGGTTTATCCCTTGCTTCCATTTTCCCTCATTCAACCACAATGCTGACACATGCATGAAACGACAAAATTATCTGATAAAGGAGTTACATGCACCAAAACTATGGTCATATATTAGATTCTCCTTAAAATACTGACCTAAGCACCTCTATGATATGTTGTAAGTTAAATCTGAAGGGGAAAAAGATATTTGGAAGCACAAGGTGCTACCCTTTTTCTAACACATGCTTGCCTGTTTGTCATCATGTTTACTTAAGATGCATGCATTAGATATTATTTGTGTCTCTGTGATAAGGGAGAAATTTGGAGATTTTTTTTTCAGCCTCCATCTGCGTGGTGGCTGTTGGCTCAGGGTGCTCTAAGTGTGTCCACAAAGCTTTTGGTAAAGGTTGTAAATCAGACAACTTATTGGTTACTCACTGGATCAATGAATCTGTTTAACAAAACTAAAAGTTCTACTATTTCAACAAAGTCCATTCTCATACAGAGTAAAATCGAATTCAGTGGTAGTGTCAACTTTCTTGGCAAGTGGTGGTCTTCCAGAATTTGATTATTTATAAGGTTTATCTAAAGATGGTATTTCTAAGTAGGTACTTTACAACATATTGTGAGTCTGTACAGATGTGGAGTAAGTTGGAGTGTGTGTGTGTGTGCTCACTTTTAGAAAACATATGTAAAATATATCCAAAAGAACTTATATCTAGAAGCAAAATACAGGAAAAGAAATAATTGCAGGCCATGTAATAATAGAACTATTTCTGCAGAGATTTTACTATGCAGAGATCTATTCAGTTAGGTCCCACGGTTACTTTTAATGAGGGCTGTTGTGAAATAAGTGGAAACATCTGTTACTGATAAACCACCACAGAGGCTACAAGAAAAGAAAAACAGTCCTCTTTTCTACTTATTGGGATTGGTCTTTATGGAATATTCTTATTAGTATGCTTAGAACAGATGTGCCTACTCTAAGCCAAATTAATTATTCTTGGCATTCCCAAGAGATGATTCTATAGTCATTCCTTACCAAAGGCAAGAAGCAGGGAACCTTTTCCTGTGCACATATTTTATTATGACCACTGATACTTAATTGCCTTACTATATGTTGGCCTATTTTACCAGCTACAGTCTGAATTCATTCCCATCACTTCTTTAAAAGTTAGAAACCCCCTAGTGACAGGAATATTAATGCACCAACACTGTCATATCTATTTCAGCTCATACATATGCAGTGTCTTTGTTTTCTGAGATTTATGTCAGACTTTGTTGAAGTGAGGTATTCTACCATTTGAGATAATAGTGTGCCAAAGTGGCTCTCTCAGCCACATTCTGCACTTACTCAAGCAAATGGGAAGAGCATCCCTTCCTTCATGCCTTAAACTCAGAAACTGTTACTTATCCTTATTTGATGAGAAAGTCTTTCAGGGGGAAATGGTGTATTTTTAGAAGAAGATTATGGCCATCCTGTGGATTATCTTTTAATTAAGAATGGATGATTTGTGCCCAATCTGCTGTAGCAAACGCCTTGCTGCTAATGAAGTTAAAAAAGACTTACTTTATTTAATTACAGCTAATCACCAGGGTAAAATGTGGAATTTTCTTTGATCCTACATGCATTGTGGTAATCCCTGTGGCAGATAGCATCCCTTCAAGCTACTTTAAGGTTTTCAGCTGGTCACATCTTGGCAATGGTTGGCGCTATCTTACACTAAAGACTGTTTTCATTCATTCTGTAGTTGTCCACTCTGGCATGAAAAGTTCATGAGAATCCTTTTTAAATGATTGCACAACACTTAAGACAGAGAAGACTACTCAAATGGTTTCATCTTTTCTGAATAAACTATATAGTACAAGTTCCTCACTCTCCTTTGGTGGTCGAATTACAACACTACTGTATGATGTTGACACAGAAGGTATTGATCTATGTACAAGAACTAAACAGGAGAAATAGAACACAGTGAGTATCACAGAAGCCAACCTTTAAAGATGAGCTGTGTTCACTCCCTGCTGTATTAAATATGTGTGAATAGCAATGCTTAAATTGCTGAAAAACCAGGAACCATTTTGGTTTTAATTTGTTTTATTTTAAAGCCATTAAATTAGAGTTATCTTGTTTTTATAGTAGGAAATATATGCAAATAAAATATATAAGTTGAAATTTTATATCTCAAGAGTCTCCCTTGTAAAATGCAATATGCAATATATGTTAATGTGTCTTCTAGACTTATTCTTGATGGACCTTAAGAGGCTTTATTTTGAGGCTATCAATAAAGAAAGTTTTCATCCCGGTATGGTGTATCCATGATTTTTCATCATATCAGGCTCTGTCATAATCACACAGAAAGTAGCACGGAATATATTGGTACACCTAATGATGTTTACTATTTCAGGTATAAATTACATATTCTTTCTGAAATAAAGGTCCAATAAAAATGAAAACTGTGATTCATCTTTTTCATTTCAAAGAACTTAGCCTATTATACCCATTTTCAAAGATCTTACCTTTTTTCTCATTTCTCTGCTTTTATTCTATGTATTTATTCTATGGAATCTATCTGGCATTGCCTTGTTGTCATAAAGGTCCTGAAGTCCCAGACTTTGCTGGCTCTCTAGGGGAAATAAAAGCTGTTTGCACTAGGGACCAAAGTGGACAGAGAGCAGAGAAGTCTGTGCTGGGCAGAAAATAGGACCAGTGTGACGAATTGCTTATGTCTACTTAGAGACAGAGACAAGACCACATCTCAACAGTACACATGGACTGAGATACTTTCTGCAAACAAAATTGCACTGGAAACTGGGTATGCTTAAACTGTTCATCTTTTCATGATTTTATATTTGGCTGCTCTTATGAATATAAAACCCAGAAGTCAAACAAAAAGAATTCCCATCAAGGAGAATCATTAAAAGAAAAGTTCCACTTGAAAACATAAATAATTAATAAAAATTTCATTCTGTAACTTAAAACAGCCAATTGGGCAGAACTGCTGTCTTCACATCTCCAAATGTGTTCCACTCTGAGGAATATATTTCAGTGTCTCTGAGTTCTTAAGGTTTATTGGACTTAAGCAGATTTAAAGTAGGTTTGTTGTTCCATCACTGCCCATGTCTTTATCTCAGATCTTGAGTTCCATTACTATACAATAATACATCTGCTACCACCTGCAAGATGTTTCAAGACAACTTTTCCCTATCAGTTTCATGCTGCCTACACCCATGTAGTGAATTGCAGGTCACTTTATTGCAGAAAATCCTGTATCTAATAGTAAGCATTTAAATGTTTAAAGTGACTGAGGCTGGAGGAAGTTCTCCAAAATGCGTTTCATGTGTCTTTTTAAAAAATCAAACCTTATAAAGTGAGAAAATCAAAACAGAATTTGCAGTTGGTTCCTGTAATAAGTTAAACATCTGCAGTTTTGTCTCCATCGGGATTCAGGGTTGTGCTGAAGTCAGATCTTGATCACATCTGCATATCACTGATAGCTTCTGCTTTATTCTCTCTGGTCGGCTGATGAGAGATTCTTTAACATCCCTTCAGTCATCAGGACCCTAGTTGGATTTCTTGTGACAGTCTTAAAGGTGGTTTCATTTACATTTGCTAAAATGTCACAATATAGGAAGATATTTTCAGTTTGATGTTTCATCCCTTCCTTTTTTTATCCGGATGCTAGTTTTAGCTTTTCAAATGAATGTCGAGCTCAAAATAGATTTTCCATGAAATATATTTTGTCTGATTCTTGAAACACCATGTCTGCAGTAGGAGACTTGTTTTTTTTCCCAAAAAGTTTCAACAAGGAATGGCACCTCTCTTCCTGCTTCAGTTTTAACAATAGCAACACCACAGCACAATATCTAGGTTGCTCAAGAGCCAGGAAC
>NC_022021.1:20354710-20387928 GCF_000317375.1 Microtus ochrogaster
TCTTAAATTTTGTCTTTATTTTTTTTACTTCTCTGTAATTTACAGTATTTAATAAGATGTTCATTGCCGTTTTGAAAGCTGTCATAAAACATTCCTCTAGTTCAAACATTTGAAAATATTGTAGCATTGCACAAACGTATAATGTCATTCTTCTAGGGTTAAAGAATACAATGTTTGTTTTTATTGTTTTAAATTCAATATGACCATATTTTCTAGAAAATGGGTTCTTCTCTCATCTAATTCATCCCAGTCACAGTTTCCCCTCCCTTTACTGTTCCCTGCTCCCCACACCCCCAGATACATTCACCCTCTGTTCTTCAGGGAAGAGCAGGTTTCCAAGAAATGTTAGCCAAACAGGACAAAACAGGATACAAGATGACATGGCAAATGCCCTCATATCAAGGCTAGACAAGGCAACCCAATAGGAGGAAAAGAATCTCAAGAGCACGCAAGAGTCAGAGAAACACCAATTGCCCTGTTAGGAGTCCCACAAAAACACCAACCAAACAGTCACAGCATGTGCACAGAGAGCCTAGTACAAAGTAATGCATGCCTGAGCTTGCTACTTCCGTGTCTGTGAGCCTACGTGAGCCTGGCTGTGTTGATTCAATGGGCCATGTTTTCCTGGTGGCCTCTAGTAGGTGGGACATCTTTTTGTCTCATCCATTTCTTACTTTGGTGAATATCTCAAATATACTTAAAAAGAATATATATTCTACAATGTTGGCTATAATGTTATATAAATGATATTTTAGGAAAATGTATTGGTATTGCTATTCATAGTGTCTGTATTGATGACCATCTTTTATTGTGAGTTAAATATTTATTACCAAATAACTGTGGGTTTGATGGTATCTTCTTTGGTACATAGACCTGAGCCTCTTTGATTAAATGCACATATATTTAAGATATGCCTTTCTGATGAACTGACCATTTGTATTTTTGTTTCTGTTTTTTTTTATAAGTGTTGTTTATATTAATAGTGACATTCTTCATCTTTAGGTCAATTTTGACTGATACTTACATACCTACACTTACTAGGAAGAAGAAGGAATTTTTTTATTTTAGTGCATGACTGTATTTGAACATCAAATATGTGAGAAAGGGTATATTAGATTTCCCGTTACCTTGCAGTCCCTAAAGTAACATCCTTCTGGAAACTTTATCCTTTGTCATGTTTAAGTCACCCACTTCTGAACAAGCAGAAAATAGAGAAATGGAATTTAAACTAAATGAAAAATATAAGTTAAGGATGTGACAGAAAATACTGTCTTCACTTTTTAGAGAACTCACAACTATAATTATTATCATTACTTTGTGTTTATGGAAATTTTGAACTCAGTTGTGAGTAGCAATAGATTAAATTGCTTTCCACCAAATTTCATGTCCACCCAGAATATCAAGATGTGTCCTTATTTAGAAATATAATTTTGTAGATACAATTAAGTTATAATCAGGTTCTATTGCATCAGGAAGAGTCATAAATTAAATGCCAAGAGTCTGCATAGAAAGAAAGCTGACATATGAGAAACACACAGAATGAAAACCATCCTGAGATGAAGGAGGCAGAGGAGTGATGGGGATGCAAGGCTAACTGTGCATAGAATGGTTGGTTGATCATACCAAAGCTAGGAGAGGTCACAGTCATCCTTCCTCCATCCATGAGAGGGAACATACCAACCTCCTGACCCTTAAGAAAGACAGTGTCTGCTCCTGACATCAGCCAGTTTGTCACACTGTAGTTTGGGGCTATCTGAAGCCATCAGTGTTATCAGTTAACAATCTCTCTTTGTATTTAGTTAGCCTGTGTTCCAATGGCAAAATAAAACAGAGTGGATAGCTTAAGCAACAATAATTCTTTCCATGTGATTCTAGAGCTACAAAGTTCAAGATCAAGCTATGAGAGACTTCAGCACCCTTATGAGGGCTTTGCTCTTATTTACAGACTGTATAAATATGTTGTCATGTCCTCACGAGAGGAAGGAGGAGGGAGGTAGAGAGGGATATTTTCATCCCCTACACTCACAAAGGTACTGTTCTTACTGGATATAACCTTCTTACTGTTCAAACTTTCACTCCTAAGTGCTATGAAAATATAAATTCCCCCAGGCATAGAAGCATACAACTTTAATTCGAGCACTCAGGAAGCAGAGGCAGGCATATCTCTGTGAGTTCAAGACCAGCCAGATCTACAAAACTAGTTCCAGGACAATCAAAAATGATTACATCTCTGTCTCAAAAGCCAAAGGAGGGAAAAAGAGAAAAGAGAAAAGAAAGGGAGGGAGGGAGAGAGGGGGAGAGGGAGGGAGGGGGAGGAAGGAAGGAGAAAGAAGAAAGAAAGACTATTCAAGCTTCAGAACACGAATTTGGGAGGACACAATCTAATTCATCGTGTCTCTCAGTGACATGTGACACATGCCCAGTCATGGACTGTTCTCTGGACAGACTTACCTAGAAGCATAATCGCAATGTGAAAGGTAGTTTCCCTGGCAACAGTATGTTGATTGCCAATCTAGTACCAAACAATCAGCTCTGAAAACATACCAAAAAGTAACATGATACAGGCTGAGCAGGTTATATTTAGGAACATACAAGTATATACATATATGAATACAATAACAGTTAGTGAAAAGGGAAGTTATGAATTTGAAGGAGAATAGGGAAGGATTGGAAGGAATAACACAAAGGAAGAAATGTTGTAATTACATTATAATTTCAAAAATAAAATTAAAAATAGAAAACTTGTCCTCCATTAAAAATAAAATGACAATAAAAAACTCTTATAATATTATACTGAAATTTGTACTCTATAGTCATTTGGGATTTTCAGTATATGCTTTCTCTTTATCACTCAGTGCCAGTTATCCTCACAATGAAATTCTCACTGCTTGAGGGCATTTTCTATGAGCTTATACTGTCCTGCCATGATGTAGGAACAGTGATCTTCTTAAGCTGAAATCTTTTCTTCCCATCTTTGTATTTCCAAATCTTACATACACCACAAGGTAGATTAAGAAGACCAAAATTCATGTGAAAATTTCCTTCTTCCTTCTTAATTGGAAATAATTCATTCTTTTTCTTCCTGACATCTAGCAGTTTGCCTGTTCTCCACTTTAGTACATACTTTTCATCTTGTATTCAAGAAATTATATTCAATATACACAATGCCTGGAAGAACTGTTTCACTAGTGTCAGTTTGGAAGAAAAATCAAATTCATTCCTCCAATAAAATTCACAGTTTAAAGAGGAAGATGTTTGCAACTTTAAAATTTAATAGGGCTAGGTGAACATTCCTAACTTGGAAGAATAGTCCTTATATTAAGAGAATCAAACAAAGAATAGGGGTTAAATGAAGGCTAAGGAATTTAATATGGCTTTTACTCTAATGTGGATAATATAGGGTAATATATTTTGATGCATAGTTAAAACAGAAGAGGAGATTATATGGCAGGAGAAGGCAAGAAAAAGTCTCCATTGTATAGGTAGAAATCTATGATAGGAACTATGAACATCATTAAGTAGGAAACAACTTCAAAAATAATAAACAATCATTTTAGCATTAATATGGAAGCTGACTTAAAGGATTTGCAGCTGAGGAAAGTGGAGAATAAACAAGTCTTCTGAAGTGCTTTTAGATAGAAATGTCTGAGTATTTGATTAGATGGGGTCAGAAATTGGCTCACCATATTTGAATACCAAGAGTCTCAAATGACCTCCAGGTAAATGTCTTAATTTGGTGAATAAGGAATTATCCTGGTTACTTTTTTATTGTTATGGAAAGATACCAGGACCAAAACAAGTTAAAAATAATATATAAGAAATTTTTTATAGTTTCAGAGGGTTAGGCCATGACTATTATGGTGGAAAACATGGCAGCCAATAGGCAGACATGCCACTGGAGCAGTAGCTAAGAGTTACATTCTGATTTTCAGGCAGCAGGCAAAAAGAGGGACCGGTATTCTTTGAAACCTTAAAGCTCACCCCCAGAGAAACGCCTCCTCATAATTCTTCCTAAACAGTCCACCAACTGATAACTAAACATTCAATTATATGACGTATGGGGGGTATTCTTATTCAAACTGCCAAAGCAGTGATGCCTTCGATTTGACTATGTGGAACCTGCATGCCTTTTCCTGGCTGGGGTGATGAGGAATGAAGGAGTAATAGACATACAAACAAACATGTATGGAAAAGCTTGGAACAGATGAACAATGTCCTCTGATGGAGATACAGTAACGGCAGCTTGGGCATTCAGTGTGTTTACTTTACGTGTCTGAATTAAGTAGATGGGTTTATTGTAAACACCTGAACAAGGAGTCAGGTTATCTAATCTGGATAGGCGGTCTCCATTGGGAGTCATCTCAAGCTGTGAACATCTAAGAAGAGGAAGCTGTGGTTGAAAGCTTCTCTACACACTTGTCAATTGTTAGTAAAAGTTTACACAGAGGCCGAGGGAAGGTTTTGCCTTTCCCAGAGTCTTGCTGTGGGAACGCTGTGCTATTCATATCGGTCTGAGACACTGAGGGTCTTGGCATGGCTTTGCTGATGTCAATTGCCCACATCCACACAAGACTTCATCCTCTTTTTTTAGTATATATAATTAATCATGTGGTTTTCTGAGCTTTTGGGGAGCAGAGGAATCCCTGAGTTGAGTAAAAAGAGGCATTAAAATAAGAGTAAACAATAAAATCTTGACATTATTTTCTATAACAAACATCTTTTTATCAATATGCAATGCATTCATAGGAAATGAATTTCAAAATTAAATTAATTATCCAAGTCTAACATTTATTTGATTTGTATAATAAATCAAATTATGTGGCTAAAGATGGGAATGATGTATTAATCAAGATCAATTTCATAGTTACCTTTGTTCCATAACTTTCTTAGAAAAGCTCTTTTTACCATGATTTGGGGAAAAAGTCAGAAGGAAGGAATTGGCTGAATCTCTTATCATAGTCCTCATTTTACCATTTGTCAGAAAATGTCCTCTTTACAGGAATCTCACATCTGATACCTGGACTCATGGAAGGAGTGTAGAACTTTTCCAATTCAATGGCATCTTGGCAGTCAGCAGCCAAGGAATATCACAAAGTAACACCATACAACAAAGCTCACACAAGAGATGTATTGAAGAAGAAGAGAAGGGCAGCTGGCTCTGAACAGGAAGAGAGACAGTGGAGGCCTGGCCAGAAGGAAGGGCTTTCATAGAGGTTCCAAAGCATGCACAGTGAGCTAATGGAAAACTACAGTGTGGCTGGCCAGAAGTGTTGCTTGGCCCTTAATGCTGACTCACCCAGGGCAGGGATTTCCAAGTGTATGAACTTATGGTCAAGCCAAAGAGAGACTTTTTCTTCAGCCATTTTACCCTTACAAGGAGGAAAAGAGAGAATGAAATCCTATTAAATCTACCCAAGAATAATTTAATTGTCAATAATACTTCTTTAAAAAAGAAAACATGGCAGAAACTGTGCATACAGGATGCTGGATTAACAGGACTAAACTAAGATTATCACGAAAATTGGGATTTATAATTATGCTGTTAGCTTGTTGTTGTGACAAAATTTTGTTATTTGGATTTGGAACTCAGGATAGTGGTTTATGTTGAAGATATGATTCAGATATCATTAAATTGTAGGAGGCTTTTGAAAGCAAGAGTGCTAAGTAGCTTGTTGACAGGAAGAATGAGGATAAGCAGAGAGATGAGTGTGGAATTGTGTAGAACCTCTGTGGGTATGGGCTGCCTTGTGACTTCAGGGTTTCTCTTTAGTTTGGAATTGTTTGCCAAGTCTTCAGTATCCATATGCTCAGAACTGCCAGCCTCTTGCTTACCTGAAGTGAGAGTTGTTTCTGTGTAGTCTCACCCTCAGTCAAGAAAGCTGAACACACTCTTTATTCATGTATACCTACTATACAAGTTAGAATAGCATAGTTAAGGAATGAAGACACAGTATTACAGCTACATCTCACATAATAAAGCATGTATACTCTCTGGTAAGTGAGAAGAAAGAACACAGATGCAAAGACCACACATGAATCACTTCCTGGGTTTCCTGACAAAGACTGTTCTGTTTCTAGATGAGCCCTGGCTATTTTATATGACTTATTCAAATCCTAATCACTGTGTTGGTTATTGCGGTTATAATGGTAGATAGAAGGAACAGTCCTACGACCTCTTACAAAATCTCTTCTTTTGTTTATTTTTACATTAAACTTACAATGAATATCTTGACTTATAATGGTTTGACCTAAGTTTTTTCTAAATTTTAGCATATTTAAAATGCATTCATTTTGAATCATAATTGTGATTATTAGATGTTTATTCTCATGCAGCATTATATTCAGTCCTATTTCTCAATGTGGGAAAGCAAGCAGAGAGACACAGCTCTGAGTAAATCAGTATAATAGATTTGATAATCTAGTGACATTCATGTAGGCAAGACAGAATAAACATCTCCACTTCCAGTATTTTCAGTTTAAGGTGGGCTGAATTGGCCATCACCCCGTCACAATGTAAAAAGATCTTTGTTATTAACATTAGTTTTATTTCTGTTGACACAAACAGGAACCACTAAATTTAAAAATACTTTTAACTTCTGTTGTGTCTGTGTTGAAATATGTACACATGATGCCTGAAGAGGCTGGAAGAGGTTAGTATGTCCTTTGTTGCTAGAGTTACTATTAATTGTGACTCGCATGAGTGACAGCCAGTTTTGAGCCACAAGATGTAAGTACTGGGACCTGAACGTTGCTCCAACGAAAAAGCAGTACACACCCTTAACCACCGAGTTATCATCTCTCCATCCCCAACCCCAATTTTTATATACATAATGTCTTTATCTTCCATGAAATAAAGTATAGTACCTTATACATTACCACTTACTTGTATTCAAAATGCTTATATAGTTAATAACTGAATAAATTCACAAGAATTTAATACGCTTTTACTGCACACTCTAGTGTTAGCTGAACTTTTGCAAGTGAGGTAAGCTGTAAAGAAAATGTTGCCATCAAGATCATTCTATCAGAAGTCTTTCTGACGTCACACAAGTAGCTTCTGCTTGCAATTTCAGAAAGAACAAAATTCTCCAAGAGGAGAAACCAGAAAAGGAGGCTTGCAGCAGACATTTCTTTAGTTCTTCTGGACTTGAGATGTCTAGTCTCTCCTGCTTGACTTCCTTTGTGAAAGTGATAATATTTTGCTATTTTAATTTATCATTGGCCATTCTTATTTTAATTGTTTGTAAAACTTGTTAACCTGCACATTTGTGTTTGTTGGTAAGGTGGATTATGTCAGAGGACAATTTCTGGCATTCTCTTCTACCTTGCAATCTCCAGTCAGACTTAGGCTTGGCAGAAGCTGTATTTACCCACTTAACCATTGCTGTGGCCTTAGCTACCATGAACAACAGCTTTGTACCAAGCAGTTTTACTTCATTTACTAAACATTTTTGCTGCACTGGTTTTTACTGGGCCTCACAGATATTATGGAAAGGTTGGACCATTGAGCTATATAACCCACTACTTAGTAAACATTTATATCAGTTGAAAACAAGTTAAACTCATAAAAGTCTAAGCATAGAAAGCAATTTACAGTATTCTACTATTACAAAATGGTCTATGTCAAAAAAGTCTTGACAAAACAGCTATAGAAACCAAAGTAACACAATACAAAAACATAAAATAATGATTTTACCTTTATGTTTCAAAGTAGCTACCAAAATTTTCAAGAGCCTTCATTAAATAAAATTGCATAGCTGAGAAATCTGGGTTGTCCTTCTTAGTGAACTTTCTATTCGTGACTTTCTAAATCGATTGTGAAGTTTGAATACTGTGCTATAAGTAGTGTCTTCATACAACACTTTCGCCAGAAAGTGTTAGACACTGTTGTTTTCATTGTCATAAATTTTTCCAATATGGGAAGAAAACAAAGTAAAATTAAGAAGAGGCAGTGGTGAGTGGCCTTAATAGTGGAAAATCTGCCATAAGATTCTCAGCCAGAATGTATCAAAGTCTGGAAATCACACAACAGAGAAATTTTGTCACATCCATGCTTTTAAGCTTCAAAGTGTAAATTAAGAGTATTCATTCACTATGGTTCATCTGGAGTCACATGTTCCTACCCTCTTTGTTGCCCTAACTAAAATCAACCACTCTTCCCAACATGAGTTCTTGGTGTGGGAGGTCCTTCTGTCTAGGGATTGCTTTTGTTGGTTAATGAATAAAGAAATTGCCTTGGCCTGTTGATAGGAAGAACTTAGGTAGTAGAGAGAACTGGACTGAATGCTGGGAGAAAGAAAGGAGGAATCAGGAGACGCCATGGATCCGCAGCCAGAGGTAGGCATGCCGAAACTTTGCTGGTAGGCCATGACCTCATGGTGTTACACAGATTAATATAAATGGGTTAAATTAAGATGTAGGAGTTAGCCAATAAGAAGCTAGAGCTAATGGACCAGCAGTGATTTAAATAATATGGTTTCTGTTTGATTATTTTGGTTCTGGGCAACCGGGGTGAACAAGCAGCTCCTTCCAACAAGTTATAGTCCTTCGTCTTACCTAGAAGACAGAGATACTCATACTCAGTGAAAGTGCAGAAAAAGAACATCTAAGGACGGGTCAGCCATAAATGGAACATCACACCTCTCCCTTCAGATCTGAAGGAGGGCTAAAGATTGTTTGAGCCTGAGGTATTAGTGGACTGGGTGGAACAGGGTCTTCTGGACATGTGAACACTGATGAACTCACAGCACAATATGTGAACACTGTAAATGGACTAATTTTTTAAAGACATGAATTTTGGAGGTGGTTAAAATGTGGAAGTAGATCAGGAGGATTTAGAGTGTATATGAATAAAATCCTCAAATATTAATTAAAATATGAAAAATGTTATTTTATAAGGTATTCAACAAAAGACATAATGGTTAAAAAGAATAGCTGCATTAACTTAAAAAACAATAAATATTGTTTCCAAAACAGACAGATAGAATGTGCAGTATGACAATTTGTTCCTCAAACACAGTTTCCTTACTGATTTATCACCTGTGCACTATTTTCCCCTAAAACCTGTGTCCTGGGAGCAGTATTACATCGTTCTCATTACTTAGTCGACCAGTGATAAAGTAAATGAACCAGTGGGATTTCTAGTATTGTCTGCTGGGTGTTCCCTCTTTACCCCTCCTTCCCCATCTCAAATGTTGCATCACCCATCCATAGAGGAACATTGCTTCTCTGTGTTCCTTTCAATACCTCCACTTTGCTCATCTAAGCAGTGAGAAATCGAATATAGTGTCTGTCATTTACAGATGTCAGCTTACTGATGAAATGATGACAAGCTAGTGAAAAAGTTGCTGGAAATGTTTACTGTTAGGCAGGGTCCTGTATTTTGAATTCATTTTTCTCCAGTTATAGAATGAAAATCTGTATTTCTTCCAAGGAAACGCTAGACATTTCTGAAAAGGAGAGAATTGGATAAAGTAGAGGTAAACCTGTTTGAATTCTTTCAGGATAATTGCACATATGTTCAGAAGGACAAATAAACTTTTCCTCAAAACTGCATTTCAGTTACCTAGAAAGAATTACATCAGATGGTTTCTGAATGCAGGTCATCTGAAGAAAGTGTTGGCTATTTAGCTTCAGCATTAAAGTCCCTGGCAAAACTTCATCCTTCAGGAATATGCTATGGAATCTACCATAATGTAAGAATGAGGACTAAATGAATCACCAAGATTAATACTGAAAAGTGAGGACAAGAATGACTCCTGTTATGGAGAAGTCTCTGATGCATTTCTCTAGCCAAATGGTTCCCGAGAAACAGGAAACACACTATGCTAGGTAGGCTATCTCGGAGAAAGTCAATTTCTTCAGGGTAACCCCTACTAAGTCATCATATACAGAATACAGATGTCCTTGAAATAATCCAACATGACTTTGGACCTATTAGTATGTCTCTATGGTATTTTACTAAAACATCTCAATATATGATAGCATAATGTTCTAGTTTGTTTCCTGATACTATGGCAAACACTATGGACAATAGCAACAGAGAGGAAAAGGTTTATTTCAGGTTACACTTTATAGTTCATCATTGAGGAAAGCCAAGGAAAGTGCTCAATGCAAAAAGTGAAGCAGAGACAGAGAAGAATATTTGCTTTTCCTGGCTGAAACAACTGCCTATTTTATATATCCCAGGCATGCCCGCCTATGTATAGTACTATCCACAGTGGGCTGAGATCACCTAAATCAATTACCAAACAAAATAATGCCCACACAAACTTGCCCACAGACCAATGTGATGGAGCCAAACCCTCGGCCAAGATTCTTTCTTCCCAAACAGAGAACTTGTACCAAGTTGAAAACAACTAACCAGTGCACATAACTGTGTTTGCAGGATTAGTATTAAGCTGTAACTATCAAGTGGCACTTGAAGATAAGTTGGAAAATAGAAAAGTCTTGAGTTAGGATAGGTTATCATAATATAAATTATCATGTTGACTTTCATGTTTATGGAAATGAATGTTCCTCCTCATGTATGTTATTACAGTACAGATATATATGAAAAGTACTAGTTGTCTTAAGTTTGCTTCTCTTCTTACTGTATCAGAAAGAAGACATATATAAACAAAATCTCACCCACAACTTCAATCTCTCTGTGTGCAATATCTCCAAGAATTAATCTAGTTAAAATATGTACACACAGATGCATGCATACCACTCTTGCAAATAAATTTTTATTTTCATTTTCACCTAAATTATAATGACATTTTGAAATCAAACAAGAAATGTTTAATACATAAGATTTTTCCCTTAACAAGTTAATATTAGTAAAATATGAAATGCAGAATTATTAAAAGATGAAAACAAAGCATAAACAATCAAAATGAACACAACAGTGAGAACCGTCAGTGTCAGCAGTAACCGAGGAGATCAGAGGCTTATCCCAGTGCTCACAGTATTTATAGAAGTCCTTTTTTGGGAATTTTTAGATATTTTTGGTGCAGACCCTTTGAAATATTCTCAGAGATGGTGCATCTTTGCCAATTGAGGTCAGATTCTATTTTGGGAGAGAGCAAAAAGCCAATCAAAGCAAAGTCACCCGAGTGATCACTGACTCTTCCCACTTCCAATCAAAATCAAAGCCCAGTTATGAGTCCCAGCATGGTACACTTATGTTGCTTTGTAAGCTTCTGTTGGCAATGAAGACAATTTCAAATGAAAGCTCTGGGCATCAGACTTTGTTATTAGGTTCCTAAACTAATGACTTTAAAGAAACAAATTTTTCACAAAATAGAAAAACTGTATTTTCCTACATTATGCACCAAAATAAAGTACTAAGAAAGTATTAAAAGTACTTTTTAAAAATAAATTACAAAGATATAGAAGACATAGCTCACTTAAGACAAAGTAAGAGCACATATTGTATAAATAAAGTGTTAAAATAACACATTTGAAGTAAATTCTTTAACATGAATATATAACATGGGAAAAATGAGCTGAGTAAATTCACACATTTTTACAATGAGATCGATTTTCCTATTAGGAGAAATAAAACTCTTAAATGATTATGCCATGTTAAAAAATTCCTGTCTTCATGTATGAGGTAAGATTGTTGTAGGATAAATAACAGTCTATGAGAAATCCCTGAAGTGGTGTGTTTGACCTGGTAAGCACATTTATTAGAGTAAATTTATGGAAATTGCTCTGAATATGCACAAAGTTTATATTTAATTAAGTTATCTGCATAAGAGTTAAAGGAAAATTGTCTGATGCTTGACTAATAGAGGATTAAATTAGTACAATTTGACATTTCTATATGCTGGAAGTAGAAATGGCATGCAAATATTTATAAAACACAGATTATAAAAAAATCACAAAATATAACTATTTTACTTCTTTGGAATTTAGCCTGTTTCCCCAATACAGTTAACTCAATAACTCCCTGCTGTAGGCACTGACATAGTGTGAACATGTGTGCATCCAGATTTTCACTCTTCTTCACGCTGGCTATGGTGTGCGTTATCATCTTTTCTCTGGAAAAGGCTTCATTTCTACAGTTGGAAGTTTTCTCACCAGCAATGCCATGAACTTTAGTCCACATTTGGAAGGAGAAGCTCTGGAACAGATGCTTCCTTCAGCACATGTAGAGATCTGTGTCAGGTAAGTACCATGTACTTACTGCTTCCCTGTTCCTGGCAAGGGAAGGGTCTACACTCCAAGACACCCAGAGTCAGTTATTTAAAGTTGGTGATTATCATTTCAAAGTTGAGAGTGTTTTTAATAACTCTTTAAATTATAGAGAACATTATCCAACCTGCTGATATCTTTCTGTATCAGGTGACCACGGAAACTATCTTTGAGCTGATCTTTGCACTTTTACACATGTGTTTTCTTTTAGTTAAAACTAACGATATGTTTCTGGTTACTCACTTATTGCACTCTATTAGAACTTGAGCTGTTGATACTTATTCAGTTTGTTTAAGTTTACAAGTGTGAAAAACTTTGAATAAAGAACTAAATCTAAATTCAGCCATATAGTAGAGTATATTATTTTAGACTTCCTAAAGAAAATATGGGAAGAAAAACTTTAAGAAACATCAGTATCTTTAAATTTGAAAAAAAAAAGTATTTTTTTAAATGCTAAGATGAGATAATCAAGAAATGAATAATATTGGAAAACTGAGCTGCTATAGGGGCTTCCATGTTGGTGATGTTCATCTGGTGATGCTGTTTGGGGGAAATGTACCAGCAGGCCTCTTGTTTGTCCTAGCCACCCAGAACTGAAATAATCACACATTACTTGGTCCATTAGCTCTAGCTTCTTATTGGCTAACTTTTACATCTTAATTTAACCCATCTCCATTAATCTGTGCATCACCACCAGGTCGTGGCCTACCAGCAAAGTTTCAGCACATCTGTCTTCTGTGATGGCTCCATGGCTTCTCTCTGACTCCACCTCCTTTCTCCCAGCAATGAGTTTAGTTTTCCCTTCCTACCTAAGTTCTGACCTATCAACAGGCCCAAAGGAGCTTCTTTATTAACAAATGGTATTCACTGCATACAGAGGGGAATCCCTCATCAGGGAAAGGTGGAATTTTGGAGCGTAATAAAGTATTACTGAAAGTTATTAGCCATTGAGATTGGTTCTTCAACGCTTAAATGTAACCCTCTTTCTGGTTCCTTCATGATCTGTCAAATTATAATAAGACCAGCTACAAGCCTGCACCACCACAGATTGAGCTGTTTCTGCTACAGTGCAGATTATCGCCTCTAAACTGTTCTAAAAGAAGCTTCTTCTTGGTCTCAGTGATATAAAGGTATATGCATGTATTATTTAAACATCTATAGAATGAATCCTATTTTCATGTGGCTCTCAAGAATATTGATAATTTTTATTGTTTTGTTTCTGATATAGGGTTTTATTATGTAATCCATGTTGACCTTAACTTAAGGACAATCCAGCTCCCTCAACATCTGATCCTAGGATTTTTGGCATGCACTACTGTACCAGATGAAATTTATTAATATAAACAATTTCTTACTGAACTATGGGTACAATAATACTTCTCACAACGATAAAAGAAATTTCAAAGATGTCCCATGAGTCACTATGGTACACTGACTGGCAGGGCCTCCCTAAATTAGGATATTCCCACACTGCCTGTAAAATGTGTATTTCTTCCCAGGTAACAAGACTCTATGTAAAGTTTCATTGAAGGAAATTGGAATTGGAAATATAAATAAGTGGAAAACACTTCTTATGTGAGAATGAAGTTCCAATCCTCAGAACCTTAGCAAATTCTGGGTGACCATGGCAGGTGATCATGGGTAGTGACGATGCTGGGTGACCATGTTTGCTCATATACAACTCCTGTCCTCCAGGAGGCAGAGGCTAGGGCTCATTAGAGTAAGCTTCCTAACTAGATCAGACCTGTCACCTGGTACTAGAATAACATTGGGGGATAATTACCTTATTTTTCAGTGCTCAAAATTGAGGAAAATTCAACAAGATATTGTATTATATGAAAAAGTCTTTATGACGTATAGAGATATGCACATAGTAGCTGAGAACCACATCTCCAAATTCGTATAGGCATGAAGCAGTTTATGATCTTAGAGAGAATCTCCCTTTACCCTGAGCATAGGGGCAGGTCAGTTTTATGAACACCTCCAGCCCTTAACCTGCAACTACTCCAGCAACACTGTAATGTCACCACGTTTCCTTACTTGGACAATCACGTTGTGAAGCAAAATCATTGATGTTTAAGCACCTTAGTCTGTACAGAGAAAATTGTTCATTACTAGATTCTACCCAAGGTCAGAACTTCAAAACTAAACCATTTAACAAAATTATAAGAGTCACAGTGTTTATGATTTAGAGTGAACATAATACACATGCAAAATACAGTCAAGAATTAAGCAGGACTGAAGTGACATTGCTAAATAAAAATTAGGAGGCTCTGGTCTAGCGTTCAAAGGCATGAACAGAGCCACTCCACAGCTCAGAAGAATGAGGAGTACAAACCAAATGGAGTCAGGAGCAGTCATCACTGACACTGAAGAGCAGCTGGGCAGGTCTGAGTCCAACAGCTCTTATAAACTGCTATCCCTCTCCTAAAGCCCTCCTCTTCTGGGAGACACAGTAAAGACATTAAAAGGGAAATGATTTTACCTCCAGGCTGGTGAAGGGAGTTCATTTCAGCCACCCAGTCTTAGAAAATGATGGAGTTTACAGGTATTTGTTATATTTTGTTTTTGAGACAGTCTCTCTAAGTAGCTCTGGTTATCTTGGAAATCACTACATAGATGAGGCTGGCCTCCAACTTATAGAGATCCACTTGCCTCTGCTCCCCATATGCTGGGATTATGTGAAGAACTGTGCCTGGCCTATTTAGCACACATCTTTAAATTCCCTTATATGATGTTCAGTTCTACCAGCATTCTAAACATATGACACTCTTACAGTTCCATTCAATACTGAATCCAGGGAGTTTAATATTTTATTAATCACTTCTTTTGCTCTCAGCAGTAAAAAGTTTGTTTGGACCTTTTGTTTTTAATCAGTTTTCTAGACAACAAAAAACATCATTTGTATTAAGGCAACATGTAACCTGCATAATTTTGTGTCTAGTGTGTAGGCACTGTAAATGAGCCAGTCATCTATAATAACTTACAGGCATAGGAATACTATTGTCTGTATTCCTAAAGTCAAGAAAGGACTCAGCTTTTCTTTGGATACCTGGGAAGCATTTTTCCTTCCTCTTTAATTATTCTTAAGTATAGAAATACAACCTACTCAGTTCATCTAATGTTACTTTTATGTATATTATCCGAGGCTGACCACTTGCTATTATACAACCAATTGGGTGACTCTTCTCTCCCAGGATTCCGTGGAGGCCTGTAGTTGTCTACAGTCTTGCACACTAGGCCCTCAACATAGCACATACATTTTTGTCATCGTTGTCCAGCTCTTGAATGTACCATTGCAAGATTGTAAAAAGCCAGTGAAATGCCCTTCCTGAAGCAGGCTTCTGACCTGCCACTGAAAATAATTCTTCCGCAGCTGTGGGTGTCTGGGAAAGTATCTCAAACAAGAACTGCTGACTCTTCTCAAATTACACTTCACAGGGAGTGACCAGTTTACACAAAACAAAGGAGCTTTGACCTTTACCCTTCCAGAAACCAAAAACATATGAAGTTAAAATGACTCATTTCTGGCTCTTAACATGTACTAATATTTTTTTCCTCTAATAGCTTTCAGCTCATGTTTTCTGAATTGTTCTATTTAGAATTACCCTTAATGCATATAGAAATATCTCATTTCTCTTTTTCTCAGGATCAATACATTCATTATTTATTCTGACCTGCCACTGAAAATATTGTTCCGCAGCTGTGGATGTCTGGGAAAAAAGAGAATTCTTTTTCTCTTTTCTCTATCTCTTATAATCTTTTTTTGGTTGTTGTTGTTTCTAACAATGACCACTGACAGTAATTCTTAGAGCAGTTTGGCTTCCAACAGCTAACCTATGGAGGTCGGCACTTGTCTCTCTAGTCTACGAATACTCTTCACTCTCTGGGATTCTGTTTTGCTTTTGTGTATTTTTTTGTTTTTAGAAAATCTGTAAAAAAGCACTTGGAAAAATTTTGCCATATTCATTGACTTAACGAATTCACATTATCTCAACATTTAGTGCCTAAACAACTATATAGAACCATTGTTTTTAAAATAATATTGTTATGTTTTACAAAAGATCAATGGCCTAAGTAGCGAGATTTATTTCATTTTACTAAAATGTCCAGTTGCTTTAAACAAACAACAGTCATATTGTTTTTTTAATTTTTGTCTTTCAGAAAATATTGACAATTAGAAATTCTAAAATAAGCATGCCATACCATTTTCTATATCTCTTAAGTTAAAAGTTAAATCAAAGAGAGAGAGTTGGAGTCACCATGCAGAAAAAGTTTACTTTTGATCAGAAATAAGCTGTGAGACAGTTGGGAATCATAAAGAGTGTTAAAAACACAAAAGCTCTCTGAACTGGGACATCCATAATTCTGCTTGAAAAAGACAAACGCATTTTAAAATTTTTCCGGAGTCACCTTGTACAAAAATGTTTTAGCATGATCAGAACATTTTACAAACAAGAAGAACCCAGTGAAAACAAAACTTTCTGGCTGCTCAATTCCAGTACAGGGCACCTGTCTGGAGCCCAGAATTTCTTCTCAAAGGTTTGGAGGTGACAGCAATGTATATAAGATATTTAAACCATAAGAAGCTTATGTGCTAAACGATAAATCAAATAAATTAATAACTAAAACTCTAGAAAACGTTCTACTTTAACAAGAAAAGCAGCATTTGGGGTGGACAGTGCTGGAGAGGTGAGAGGAAAGCCATGCTGTTGGGAACCTGTCTTCAGGAAAAACAAGGCTGCTGGATCTCTGGCTCAGGAGCATGGGGAGCAGGTGGTGCCTGGCAGGCTAACCACTGCTAAGTCTGCATTTATTTCTTTAGCTCTAACTGTACTTTAATTCAATAAGCTGCTCTAATAAAATAATGCATTTCCAAAATGCTTAGCTGGCATGTGGGGAGGGGTAAGAATTTACTATTATTATTATTATTATTTACTGGGAATGAATCCTGAAAGAACCTGTGACTGAAGGCAGCTCATGCTGTAGGCTGTTCTGGCCTCCAGGGGTCACCCTTCCCTTTAATGACTATACAACAATAGTCAAAGACTCCACCCTGACAGACTTGCCACTTTTAACAATTTTTTGTGGTATTGTGACTGTGAGTTTCCCAGCTATTGCTACTACACTCCAGAACCTGTGTTGGTTGGTACTTTGGCCATCCACAGACATCTGTCATTCCTTCTAATCACACCCCATTCATGCCCCAGTTCAACTTCAGAAACATCATTTCTGGTGCCCTCCTACTCATCTGTTGCGAAGTGAGACACAGAGCTCCTCTCATTGCTTTCCATACCATAGTGTCAGAATAAATGCTTAACAATGTTCTAATCAACATTTGAGGATGACAGTTAAAAAAAAAATATACTTTTTACAAGACTTCCCAAGAAGTCTTTACACGAGTAAAGAGGTTCCCTTAGTCACACAGGCACATTTACACACATACACACTTCATATCTCACATTGTACTAGCCCACCTTCTCTCATCTGGAATCAAGACTGTGACCCCCCCAGAGGGGAATATTTATGTTTCTAGATGCACACATGATGTGATCAGAAAGTAATATAACCCTTTCACTCCTGTAACACAGCTATCCTCCCCAACACCACAAACTTTCTTCTTCACAAGAAAAACTAAGTTATTTAAAGGGAAGAGTATTAATTGACCCTATCATTAATTTTCAAATAGCAGTGCCCACTTAGACACTCTGTTTCAGTGACCAGTCAATGTGTACAATGAGATCACTGCTCCTTTAGAGTACACAAACTAAAGGGAAATGTGTGGAGAGTCATGAATCTAAAGGAAGAAGTAGAGAAGTGGAGCCGGTCAGTCTTTATTCAGACCTGATGCAGCAAGGCTGAAGATAGGCAGAATGTAAGAAAAAGGCAAAAGTATCCAGAAACTAGGATTATTACAGGATGCTCCCTCAGTCAGTGTTTCTCTGTTAATGGCTGAAAGTTGATCAGAAAACCCCAGCATAGCTCTCCGTTCTTGAAGGGGGAAAACTTGAAATTAACAATAACAGAATCTCTGGGGTCCACGTTAGTGCTTATTCATGACTTGTCCTGCAGAGACTTCAATACACAAGTGTTCAGACAGAATGATAATTGGTGTCCCTGAAAGCCACTATAATTATAGTATTTGTTCAGTAAATTCAGAAAAGGGCTCCACGGAGGAAAGATTAAGGAGGAAGGTTTCTGATGCTGACAGCTTTCACCTCTGACCCATACTGGAGTATTCCACTCATTAAGTCAGGATATTTCAGAGAAGTTATTCTGGTGCCCACATATATTTATGATATAGTCTTCCTCACTTCAAGTAGTGTTTCAAGCCACTTCACACAACAAGGACAATAATTTTGTTTGGAAAGTTTCTAATAAATATAATTCTTCCATGTACAGATTTCCCAATGATACCCTAATGTCTTTAAATACTGGAACCCTGGGCACAGCCTAGATCGCTCTGATACCATGCATGACCAAGAAGTTCAAATACTCAGTATCATTTCTGAAACTAATGTTGTGGTCATCTTAAGCTATTGAAGTTATCACCACTGAACTCATGCTCCTCATTTTTTTGCTTTAAATTTACCTTCATAATAGAAATTATAATAAATAATAAAATAAAAAAAGTTTATTTCAGAGCACAAATTATTTCCTGGGGCAGAATGCCCCCAAACACTGTTAAATTGAAATAAATGTAAGGGTGGGTATAAGGACAGAGAAAGCCTATAGATGTAAGGTATAAAAAAGATGACTATCCAAAAATGTCTCTAAGCCTTTGTTATCAGTCAATGATAAATCAAACAACATTTGGGAACATTTTTTTTCTGTGCTATTATACTTTAAGAAACTATAATAATAAAACCCTTTTCCTTAGAAGTCTGCTATACTTATTGTTTAGTAAGTTCAATCTGCCTCCTGTTCAACCATGCCTCTTCATTTACTTGTGTTCCATGTACAATTCCAATTAGTTTCTTATACTTTTAAAATAAATATACTCAACTGTGTTAACATTTTATATAAAATGACCCAGACATGTACAAGTAAGGCTAAAATTAAATCATCAATAATCACTATCTAAAATGAATTACATTCCAAAAGCCCTAGCTAATGATTTATCTTTTCTTCATGGAACTGATCTCTATCAGATTGATTTATGTAGCAGCCAATCATGTTTTAGTAAACTGCAGCATGCACATGCATCTTTAAGTGACGATAAGCTGTGACTGCACATTTATTTGTACAATGCCAGCAACAGAACAAGAAAGAGAAAAGTTCCAACCCCAACCACTTTCCAGAGCATCACAGGATGGTCAGATCCTCAAAGAAATGATAATGGCTGACTCTGTATCAAATATCAGAATAGCTGAGAGTACCACACTTAACCAAAAGAACAACCAAAATAGTGAATATTAAAATGGTGACATCTGATGCAAAGAATTCTTTCTTGTTGCATGTTTACATTATATGCTTTGATAGCAAGGTACCTTTTTGCACATTTACATTATTTGCTTTGATAGTAGATGCTTTTGTTAGTTGTTGAAGTGATTGACAACCTCATGCTGTTCTATTTAATTGCCTTTTTGCAATGCAAGGTTCTGTGTTTAGAAGACTCAAGTGTGTGTGTGAATGTGTGTATGAATGTTTGTGAACTGTATGAATTACAGAGGTTTTATTTCTCAAGCCAATTCCTTAACTACTCAGCTACAGCTGTCTCCATATTTATCTGTATTTACATTGCAATTTATTCTTGTCTTTCATGTTTTTGCCTTGTCTGTGATCTAAAAAATTCATGGATGCACATAAGAGAATGAAAGATTTTTTGAACAGATCCTGGAGTTTGAAGATGTGTAGAGGTGTTGGACATAGAGTGTCTCAGCAAATCATACAAAATGTTCCAAAGAACTTGTAAGACCTTTATAATTATTTCTGGTGAGATTATGTCTAAGATTTAAATTACAAGAATTTTTATTTCTATGAATGTGTATTCTACTTCTTTCATTTTTCCCCTAATTTGAAAACACAACTATTAATTTTTTCCAGTGAACAAAACATGGCACAGGAATACTTCCATTAAGTGCTACTGTAACAAGGTGATTTTAAGAATAGTTTCACTACTGTATGATAGAATGCATGTAATTCTATGTTGTTAAGAATTTAAACAATTTTACATAATCTAAAATTAAGGTAAAATTATTAAAAATGTCTTTAATTATTAAAAGTAAGTTATTACTGTCCTAATGCCAACATATTTGTCTTCAAAGTATACTACAATATCCTTATTATTCAGTTCAAATTTTATCAATTCTTGGCCAACTGTGAGAGACCTAGAAAATTTTAGCTAAACTGAATGACAAATCTGCAAGCTTCTTTAACTTCATAGTAATGATGTTAATACTGCATTGACTTTTCTCCAGAGCCTTTTTGGAACCAGAAATCAGAGTAGTGAAAGTAGAAACAAAATAGAGACAAGTGGAGAATAAACTAATGTTTACAAAGCGCCTCTGAAATAAGAGTCAGATAAAGTGTGATTGTTCAATCCTCACATGATACAGAAAAACCAAAGCAAAATTGTAAATTGAAATTCTCACTGTCCCCCTTAACAACAGTGCTTGTACACATCTCTTAACAACTTTGAGCTTGGTTCTTCAAAGCAAGTTCCAGGAAAGCCAGGACTACACACAGCAAACCTGTCTCAAAAAACAAACTAATAAATGAAAAAAATTAAGCCTGGCTTAGTGGGCCTTGCATTAATTACAGCATTCAGGAGGCAAAGCAGCCAGATCTCTTAAGTTCGAGGCCATCCTGCTCAACAAAGCAAGTTCCAGGACAACCAAGGATACCCAGAAAAACTCTTGTCTCAACCTTATGCTGTTCTATTTAATTGCCTTCTTTTTGACATTGCATAGTTCTGTGTTTAGAAGATTCTGTTATATTAAAAAAGATACAAATTGTGTGTGTATGCCTGTGTGTAATTTTTCCAATTAAAAAATTTTAAAATATTGAATCTTTGTGGATTTCACATCATGCATCTTGTTCCCACTTATCTTCCACTTCCCATCCACCTTCTATGCTTGAACCCATCTCCAAGATAAAAAAAATTAAAGAAAAAAATAAAAGATATGATGACACAGTGAGTCATTCAATATACCTTTTGGTCCATACATATTTACTTGCAAATGTTCATTTCAGTGAGTCATTGATCTGGTTCAAGGCCTCTGGTTCATGCTACACTATTGATACTGGACCTTCGCTGAAGTTGGTCTTAGATCTCCTCTCGTTGTCATGGAGACCCTGAAGTTTTGGGTCAACAAGACTGGTCCCTTCATGTGCTATAGCAGTTCATAGTGGGGTGGAGGATGGTATGCTCCAACTCGTAGATAGCCCTGGTTCTGGGTCTGGGTAGTTGATGGATTCATCAACCCATCTACTCTCCCTCATCCTCATCACCAGCGTGAGTTTCCCAGAACCTTCCTGGATAACTCACACTATGTAGCAAGCATAGGGATGGGGCCAGTTCTCCTGTTCTCATGTCCCCAAGGCAGATCATCCACAGTATCAGCTCTACTCTGCTGCCCAGGGGAGGTGCAGGGCCCATTCTTCTGGGTGCTGGATACAGTGAGAGAAAGGATTACTGCTGTCACTTGCCTTAGGTGGCAAGGGACGAGGGAATATTTCCCTCACCCTCACCCTCACCACCACAAGGTAGATAAGAGGTGTGAGAACAGCTCTCCAACTCTCATGACCTTAGGGCAAACTCAGCCATGCCTCTGCCAGCAGGATAAGCTCCACTCTATTACTCAAGAGAAGTTCAGGTACTGTCCTTCTGAGTGCTGCATTTGGTGAGGGACAGGGTCATCTCTCTTGCCTGTCACAGGTAGCAATAGGAGAGGAGTGAGGGCATCTTTCTCTCACACTAGCCCACATGGTGATTGGGGCTGTACTGACTGTAGGAGGAGAGCCTGCTTGTTCGTCCAGGCCACCCAGCAAGCTTAGCTCCAAAATAACCACACAGAAACTGTATTAATTAAAACACTGCTTTGCCCATTAGCTCTAGCTTCTTATTGGCTAATGCTTACATCTCAGTTTAACCCATTTCTATTAATTTGTGTATCGCCACATGGCAGAGGCTTACCGGGAAAGATTCGGCATGTCTGTCTCTGGTGGCTTCATGGTGTCTCTCTCCTACTCCTCCTTTTTTCCTCCCAGCATTCAGTTCTGTCTTCCCTGCCCTCCTAAGTTCTGCTCTATCAACTAGGCCAAGGCAGCTTCTTTATTCATTAACCAATGAAAGCAGCTCATAGACAGCAGACCCTCCTACACCAGCTGACAGCTCTTCCACTCCCATAATCTCAGGAAAAGCTCATCCACATCCTACCTGCTAGGTCAGCACAACTGCGGTGCCCAGGCAAGATATAGGACTCACTTTTCCCAGTGCTGCAGCCCATGAGAGGCAGGATCAACCCTTCCACTCTCATGACTGAGGAACCTGCTCTCGCACCTGCAGTAGGTGTTGAGAGGCACGGTGGGACATTTCTGCTCCGCCCACACCATACATGACATGCGCAGTGGGGCTAATTCTCCCACAATCACACACTCAGGGTCAGCTCTACTATGTTATTCGGGCAAGGTGCAGAGACAGCTCCCCTAGTGCTGCAGTTAATGAGGGCCGGGTCAGCTCTCCTGTCTATCACAGGTGTGAGGGGCAAGGGAAAATGTCTTCTTTTTCTACTTACACTACCACATGTTAGCAAAGCAGGATAATACTGTCGCACTCTCATGCTCTCAGAGCCTGCTTGTCCACCTCCCTGCCAATAGAGGGAGCTCTGTCATGCTGTCCAGGTGAGGTGCAGGGACCACTCTGCTCTCTCTATGGCTGAAGCCTGTAGGGGACAGGACCAATTCTCCCTAGTATTGAAGCCTGTAAGATGTGGTGCCAACTGTGTGGAGCGCTATCCTCTGTGTCTTAGGTGGTAACAGGATCCATGGACATCAGCAAAGACCAAAGCTGCAGCAGGGCCATGAATACAGAAGACATGGCCCTTGACAGCAGCTCCTCTCTCTCTGTCTCTCTTTTTCTGTCTCTCTTTCTATCTCCACCTTTTACTTGATCACCATAATATAGCCATCACAAGGTGCTAGGCAGGTCTGTATGTTCTCCTCCTGGCTCTGAGCAGGGAGCCACAGGCCCACATGTGCATCTTTGTCTCTGGCTCAGTATTACAGATGCTGGACAGGTTTGAATTATTTATTTTCAATATTACTGCATTTATAATAAAATAAAACAATTATTATAAAATTGTTTATTTCTAAATCAAACATTTTCTACATCTGTTAAATGGAATCAAGTAATATATACCTTATAGAAAACAACACCAAATGACTTTGAAGGAAGGGAACCAGAACCAATTTCCAGCCGATACAATTTCTTTGTGTCTGCCACAGATGAACAAACCCAGTCCTCATCCAAAGACAGGGACCCCCTGGGAAAGAGTGTGTAGACAGTAACTAAGGCAACAGGCAAAGTGTAAAATACAGAAAGGTGGATTTTAAAGATAAATGGAAAATATCAGCATGGGGAGGTAAGAAAGGAATGATACCATGAGCAATCACAGAACCACAAATCATATTTTGAAAGTAAAGTCACAGTGAGAATATTGAGAAAGTACTATCTAGGAGGTACATTGTGACTCAAAAAGGCAAAGGAACGAGGAAGAAAACCAAGATAGCACAAACAGGAAGAAAAGCGCACTGTAGCATGCCACTGTGAAAACATCTTGTAGTTTCTACTTATCTTTTCCTCTAATAGGTGTGGTTGGGACTGTCTGAGACTCTGACCTTCTAGGTGCCAGTGAATTCAAAGCTCAGATAGTTGTTTCTCTTGCTTCAGTCAGTGTCACAGTTCTAGTTACCCTGTTGGTTACTCTGTGTTCCTGGAGATAGCTCAGCACTCCTGTGCTTTGCTCTTCTCCCTTAGAGTTTGCTGTCTCAGGCCTACTTTGGCCTAGGTTGCCGGTTTTGCCCTGTTTCTGTAAACCCTGGTCTGGATCCCATCCTGGAAAGGTTTGGATTTGTACCTGGAAAGGTTTCTGTTTCTGGTCTACGGCCTTGGAGGTCCCAGGCTTGGGTGTGCCCAGAACTGCAGAGGACCTGCTTACTCCCTCAGAGGTCCCAGAATAATGCTCAGACCTGCAGAAATTCCTGGCTTGGATTTGTACCTGGAAAGGTCTCTGTCTCTGGTCTACGGCCTTGGAGGTCCCAGACTTGGGTGTGCCCAGAACTGCAGAGGACCTGCTTACTCCCTCAGAGGTCCCAGAATTATGCTCAGACCTGCAGAAGTCCCAGCTTCCTGCCTATACCCTTTGATGTCCCAGACCAATCACAGGACTCACAGAGGTCCTGGCTCAGGCCTACTTCCTCTGAGGTCCCAGACTCACATTTGACCCCACGAGATCTCTGGTTCCTGCCTATTCCCTAGGATGTCCCAGGTTCACTCACACTCAGACTGGGAGTGATTCTGGCTCAGTCCTAGTTTCTAGGAGGTAAAAGACCCATGCCCAGACCCACCAGGATCCTGGCTTAGGTCTATTTCCTTGTAGATTCTAGATTCACATCCAGACCCTCAGCAGTCTCTGTCTCTGGTTCATTCACTCAGTGGTTACTCTCCTGTCTCTGTTCTGGTGGCGTTAGCTGACTCGATCTGTTTGTTGACTGTGGATCTGCTCGCTGGCTCAATCCTGGTCCGCCAGTGTCCTGGGACTGGGTTGGCTCCCTGGACTGGATTTGCTCCTGGCTTCTGCTCCAGGTGGAGCTTGTTTCCTCAGGCCCTCTCTGTTCTAGGTCTAGATTTGTGTCCTTAAATCATATAGCCAGGCTATTTGTTGCTGATCTGACTTACACAAGGTTGGTTCTCAGCAATAACTGCTTGAAGTAAATATGCCCACAGCCACTTTGCCCTTCCACATCTGTGCTTTCTTAGCAGATAATCGAGGGACAAACTAGCTGTTTTGATGTTTATTTTCTTGTTTTAACTAGAATGTCTGATATCCTGGGTGATAGAAAATGATCTGTATTTTGTTAGCTTTTTTCACACACTAAAAAAACGTGTTTTCACATTTATAACAGTGTTAAGAAAAGTGCTGGTTTTAAAAGACTAGTGGCAACAATTTCTGAAGCCCCCCAAATTTCAATTATCTGATTTAACTATACATGTATACTTTTAAAGTTTTAAGACTATAATCTAATTACATTTCCCTTCCTTTCCTGCCTCAAAACCTTCCAACATATCCCTTTCTTTTTTCCTTCAAACTCATGGCCTCCTTTGAATAAATTGTATGTATATATATATATATATGTATGTTTGTGTGTGTGTGTGTGTGTATGTATCCAGTTCAGTCCTTGTAAAATTGCCTACATGTGTGTTTTCAGCCGTTTGTCACTGAGAGCTAATTGCTGTTCTCTGGGATGGTAGAAGAGGTCTGATAGGTTTTTTTTCCTTAAAAGAATGACATGGAATTTTCAAATTGTTAGGGTGTTTCATTTAAAAGTGACTATTTCTTCTATCTTCATAGTAAGTGTAAAGGTTATATTTGTAATATACCTAGCTCTGTGCATAATTTTCATGTTTTATTTGAAATTAAGTAAGTGACTTAAAATTAAACAATGAATTTCCATGTCCAAATGAAGGGGCAGAATTTAAGGTATTTGTTTGAAGTCACATAATAATTAGGGTACAATTAAAACTTTAAAAGAAAAAAAAGGGAAAGATTTTTTTACCTAACTTATTTGAAGTACTTTAAACAGTCTCTCAAAGGGCATTAGAATCACTAGAAATCTTATAGCAGTTTCAAATCCGAAGGTAAGACAGTCAAAGCTGTACAAAAGTTAGAATTTTAATATGGCCAGGAATGAAAAAGGGGAACACTTGAAAAGATGTAGTAATGAGGAACCATTACCAAGACTCTTGATAAAGTAGTTTCACTTCTTAGATTTGAAACACTTGCTATTGCTCATACTTGCTGTTGTTTCCATCACTTCTTGATTTGTTCTTTTTGCCTCGATAGACTATAAAAATATAAAGTACTAAATACTAGGAATCCAAGTTGAACTATACTTGAAGACCCTTTGCATACTCTGTATTGGTCATTTTGAAATCTGCATTTTCTTCATTGTTGTGTTGCATTCCCACTTATTCCACATAAGCCTTCTGGTTAAGATACCTATTGACTTTTGCATTTCATGCTGCACCTTTCTATTGGGAATTTCCTTTTCCTAAAAAAGAATAACCAATCACTTTTGCATAATGCATTAGTCTGGGAAGAAAAGTAAGGTATTCCTCCTTTCTTGCTTCTCTAGAAATCTTCTATTGCGGTATAACAACAGTGTTTCACTGAATTTTCAACTTAAATCTTTACTGCTGTTTTTAATATTAAACAGGGTGAGACAAGAATACAGCACAGATCTCAGGAAAAGACTATCAGCAGCACCGCGATGTCTAGCAGCATCTCAAAGACATACAGGAATTCAATATGTAACTTTCAGTAGAAGTAAAAAAGAAAATTAGGTATCATCATGAAGTAAGCAAGCTATTAGTTAGGTGAGACTTTCATTGTAAGACCTGAAAGTAAAAAAATATGTATTAACCTTTAACAACAAATTCTTTATAAGTGAATCTTGCTTAATTTTTAAATTCTACAATTTTATTTTTTATTGGATACCAGACTGAATACACATCATAACATCTTTAAAGTTCATTAATAAGATCAAAAGAAAAAAAAAGGACTACACAATTAATCAAGAGAGCAAAGTTAAGAAAGAAAGTTCTTGTGCTGCTCCTTTGCCCTTTCATTAATATTTTAGTGTATCCCTTTGACAAGTGAATATAAAAATTACATTGCACCCAAAGCACCATAGAAACTAGCACAAATAAACACAAATTTCAATTTCTACCATTCAAAAATTCTAAATGACTCTCTCAGAGTGCTTCCAAATATCATGGCCTATGGTATTTGTAAATTTCATTGTGATGTTAATGATTTTTAAAAATAGAAATTGTATAAAAGTTAGAAAGTTATGTATCTAAGGTAAAAATAAACTGCAGAAGTAATAATAATACTGCCAACTTGCATAAAACTTTAGTGTTTAAAAGCATTTTGATGACTCTAGTTTAAGTGATTTACATTGCATGAAAGGAATGGCTATGGTAGAAATAAATACTATTCAAATATCACTTACACATATATTTCAGTAAGGTAGGTAATTTCTGAAATGTTATGTCTCTAAATGTTATATGTCTGAATATATATATATATATACATATATTATCTACCTTACTGAAATATATATTACAAGTAATATGCATGTCACTGTTCAGTAAGTTTTGAAGAAGAATGTAATTCATTTTTTCAGAGTTAGTAAACATTGGCTTTTGTACATAAAGGATTATTAAGATAATGGTGAACTATGACTGCACATAGAAATGTGCAAAGCATTTGGGTTTCCTAAATAATTCATGTAATTCTTTCTTTGTTCTTACCCACTTGAGTAACTGTGTAAGATGAGAGTTGAGAACTGTCCCATCAGGAGCAGATGAATGAAAGACAAACCTGAAAAATTATGAGCTTAACAGAAGAGATGCTTACAGTCTCCCAGCCACATTAAAAATGTGAACTATATCTTGATTGTCCAGTTTCTCTGATGGAACACATGCTCATGTGAATAGATTAAATAGTAACTTTTTCTTCTTTAAGAAAACATAAGCATTTTAAGTAGTTCAATAATCAATGTGTACTGCTTTAAAATTACAGGCCTTCCATGGAAATCTCTCTTGAAAGAAATATCATATTAAATATCCTTATGAATTAAGACAATGGGAGCTATATATTTTCTCCACATAGAATGTAGTATTAACCCATTCAAACATGTCCCTTTTATATGAGACATAGTGGAAAAAAAATCTCAAAAATTACCTAAGTTGATTTCCCCCTTTGAGAAATAAAGACTATTGAAATCATAGATACTTGCACATAGTCTGTTCAATTATAATGCATTCAGACCTCTTGGTCTTAGCTCAACTGCTTTTGTTGTTGTTTTTATCCATTCATCCTCCATAAGAAAAGTGCTTTACAACAGGGAGAAAGGGTGCTATGAAAGGAAGAAAATAAGCAGGAGGTGCCTCAAACCAGATTCTTCAAAAACTGGAAAATGTTCACTGATATGTTTGCAAATCCAATCAAAGAAATGAGGAATTAAATACTTTAGATATAATGTCATTGGCAAGACCTTCTAAATAAAGATAAATAGAAAGTAATGGGAAACAATGGCCAGTCAATTACATGTACCCCTCTGTATAAACCAAGTCAACATTTCCTGAAAATGTGTTGATTTAGCTCATCCAGAATAAATTACTTTTTGTTCCAACTGTTTATTTACTGAGGAATATTAGCATTAAATTCCCAAAGTAGTCTTTATGCATTTGTTTGGTCACACAGATAAAGAAAACAAGGAGGAATGTGCTATATGTGGAGCTATTGGGAAAGAATCTACAATAAATGCATTAGAAAACCTGGAGAATGAAATGGGAAGAGTGATCTTATTGGTTTTCCAACATAATTATATTGAGTAGACCACTCAGAGGTGTAGAACTGGAAACTCATTCCTTCATTGTCAATAATCATTGGTATTTCTTCCATATATCTCTAGAATTCTGCTGTTTGTAAAGAACAGGAACACCTTTACTATGAGTCATGCCTAACTTTATGATGGAATCACATTTTCTTTTGTATTGTATGCATTTCTCTGTGTAAGATTCTTTTCTCCAAACACAAGCCACATTTTATGAATCAAAAAAAAAAAGTCTTAGAACTGGAAGCCTATACTTTTTCCAGTCAAAGGAGTCAAGAATAGAGCACAGCTTTCTTATTCTTTCCTTTGAATTGAGTAAGATAAATGTGCTGTCTCTGCATCTTTGCTTCAATATTGGTTTGGGCAAAGAAAAGGAATAATTTTGAAAGAAGTGTTAAATTTAAAATATTCCAACCCATGTAGAATGTATTATGTATATTTAAATATGAATGATTATTGACAGTTTTGATGAGGTCTTTTTCTTATATACATCCAGTGGGGAAAAACAACACACTTAAAACAGCTCATTTTGATTTTCTTCAAATATGGGGTGATGCAGATCAGGGGGTATTGCAGAACAGGGCATTAAAATACTTTAATAATCAAAGAACCAGAAAATTTGCAGTATGATTTTTTTCTCCTAGATAAGACAGGGAAGCTATACCCATGACGTTTCAACTATATAGCTGTTTAAACAAGACCTGAACAAGGACGATGCCAATACAATACATTAGTATGGAAGGTGGAAACTTCATGAGGCTTCAAACCTAGACAAAGACATATAGTTTACTAAGGATGCTGAAGAAAGGAGAATTTGTCTTCTCCTGAATAAAGCTCCCTTAAATTGGTTACCCAGTATCTAGTAGTCATCTCTGAAATCACATACTTAAATCAGACACATTAGGCTGTATTTATGCATACATATGTACTAATAACTTTAAAAGGGGACAAGGGAAGCATACAAGGGGTGGCAGGAGGAAAGAAAGGGGACAAATGATATGATTGTATGATAATTTAAAAGTAAATTAAAACTTTATAAACTGATTCCATACTGGAACATCGACTTTGGGGTAATCTAAATCCAGTATTCTCAGACCATACTTACCCAAAATGTCTCCAGAATAATTTATTACCAGCTCTCTTTCCAAAAATGGTGTGGCTGTATTCATGCAATATTTCACCTGCAAATTCCTTGAAAATGTTTTTCTATCCTCTCTGTAGTGACCTTCCTTCTGTTTATAAAACAAATGCCAAGAACTGCCTTTCTCTCTGCCATTCCTCCTCTTCTCTCTTCCTCTCTTAAACTGTTTCTCTTTCTTATTCTCCCTTGACATCTTATCTGATTATATCCTGCCACCTCCAGAAACAGGACTTTCCTTATGTGAGGTTTTGTTCTCCCTCTCATTTCCTAGGATTACACCATGATAGCCCCATTTTGAATTCTCTTAATTCTAGGAGCAACTTCCTAATATTCTAGTGAACAAAATTCCTCACACCAGTTATATATTTATCACTGAAACATATCCATTTACAAACTCCTGGTAAATATTTTACATTTAACAATAAGCATTTTATTTAAACAAGTATATAATTACAGCAGTTAATTTGATGCATGTATTTTACTTGTTGTGCTCAAGTCAGGATAGTTGGCCTTAAGAATTTGACTGAAGGATTGCAATAACTTTTCTTAGAGGCAAGTGCCTGATTATGATTATCTTATTTCTACCTTTCTAAAAGAGATACTTGATATTTTTTTTTCTTTTGGTTTTTAGAGACAGGGTTTCTCTAAAATCCTGGAGATTTCCATGGAATTATCTCTTGTAGACCAGGCTAGCCTCAAACTCACATAGAGCTCCACCTCTGTCTCCTGAGTGCTGGGATTAAGGTCATGCTCCATCACCACCCAGCTCATTTCTAATGCTAAAATTGGAATGATTGAGTTAGGGTTAGTAAGTGCCTAAATGATATCCAGTGTAATGTTTGCATGTAGAATAACGCAAATAAATTCATACTTATCACCTTGCGCAAAACTCAAATCTAAGTGGATCAAAGACTTCCACATACAACCAGAAAGACTGAACCTGATAGAAGAAAATGTAGGGAATAGCCTTTAATGAATTTGCATAGGAGATGGTTTTCTGAACATAATATTGTTAGCACAAACACTAAGATAAACAACTAATAAATAGGACTTCATGAAACCGAAAAGTTTTAGACAAAACTCCAGTGTACAGAATGGGAAAAGATTTTACCATCTCCACAGCCAATAGGGGACTAATATTCAAAATATGTAAAGAATTCAGAAAACCAAAATCAATGAAATAATTAGTGATAGTCTGCTACTCTTATACATAAGTTTCTTGTCCAGGCATCATCAGAGAAGCTTCCTCTGGCAACAGATGGGAGTGGATGCAGAGACCCATAGCCAGACATTGTACACAGAGAGAGAGTCTAACATAGAGGTTTCCACTGGGTATCCCTGTTTGGAGTTTGGGGAATCAACTCAATTTGGAGAGAGAACAGAAAGATCGTCAAGGACAACTCCATACAATTTATTGAACATGAAGTAGAGCTGGTGCCTACATGGAACCCTCATCCCTATGCTATAGTCTCTAGTGTAGGAAAGTACTTTGCATGCTACTGAAAAGGAAATATAGACATCAACCCAGCAACAAAACATTTGACCTATAATCTGTACTGCCTCCAAAATATGATAGCCTGATGGTGGTACAGAACTTACAGAAGTAGCTAATCTTTCTCTAATTTGACCTAATGCCCACTCCACAAGAAAAAGCCCAAACTCAACACTGCTTGGGTTTCCAAACACCAGAGAATCAATATCACATAGACTTAGAGTAAAATCAAGCACTGCTGCTTGAAAAGAAAACAAAACAAAAAATCAGCAGAATGATCCCTAATGATATTCTATTATACTCATAAGTCAGTGCCTTATCCCGTCATCATCAGAAAGACTTCCTCTAACAGCAGATGGAAACAGTCAGACATTACATAGAAAGAGTCTAAATTGGAGATCTTTATCTAATCCCTAGTTCTGAGATCAGGGAACCCCACAGAAGAGGACACGGAAAGAGTGTAAGAACCAGAGGGAATGGAGAACACCAGGAGGACAGGGCCCCCTGATTCAACTAAACAAGGCACATAGATTTTCACAGAGACTGGAGCAGCATGCACAGGACATACAAAGGTCTTCACCAGATCTTCTACATATATACTACAGCTATTTATACATTTATGAAAATCATGTCTGTAAGAATGAGTGGGTCTGATTCATGAGCCTACTCTTAGGACCCTTTTTCTCCTGTTAAGCTGTCTTATCCAACTTCAATATGATAGTTTTTCTTCATCTTTTTATATATTCTTTTATCATGTTTAGTTGTCATCTATTAGAAGTACATTCTTTTCTAATCAGTGACAGAAAAGGAGTGGATCTGGAGGGAAGGAAAGGTGGGAAGGAACTGGGAAGACTAAATGGAGGGGAAATCAGGATATATTGTATCAGAAAAGATGATTTTTAATGAATGAAAAAAGGTTAATAGTTATCATCATAAGACAGTGAGGCAGGTTTGATCATTACTGCTCAGTGATGTGAGCAAAACTTTGTTCGATGTGCTACAACATATTTTATTGAAAAGATTATTTTCATTTTTTTTTCTAAAAAAGAATATCTAGCCTAAGGTGATAGAGACAACTTTTTATTAGAAATGTTAAAGGTGCAATCTAGAAACACAAGACTAAGAGATGCCAGGACTAAGTATAAGAAGAGATAGAAAGGCAACAGTGCAGTGCCATTCTCCACACACCTTAGCTACCCTGCTTCTTCCCTCCTGGCATTCCAGTCAATCACTGTAGGCAGTCCCATTCCTGACATAAGTTCTCACTATGACAGAAGCCTGTTTCCCCAAGGACCTAGTCATGTTTGTTTCAAATGGAAAAACCATGAAAGTAATAGACACATTTTACTTAAAATAAAAAGTTCAACTATTTTATTGCAATATAAGCCACAGCTGAAATGTAATGATCATAATTGCCAGTTTAACCTCACTCTAAAATAAAATAACAATCTTAAGCAAATTGTAAAATAATCATAATAGGTTTTCTGCTGGGTCCTTTGCTTGGGAACAGTTTTCTGCTCCTACACTGTGGCTGCCCACCCAGAGCGGTGAGTGCCTGCCTAACGGGCGGGCCTCAGGGACCCCCGAAAGGGAGCACATGCACCTCCAGCTTTGGCAGCAGGGTGTCCTGTGTTCTACTCGTCCCCGCCTTGCCCCCCAAGTTCTCCCTATTGTCCGCGGGTCATTGGACTACCAGGTGTCCATGTTTAGGTGCTGAGGACTTCCATCTGGACGGGACGGTTCCTGCTACTACACTGAAGAGATACACCCAGAGAGTCA
>NC_022021.1:20393784-20407342 GCF_000317375.1 Microtus ochrogaster
TGGACTTTCCACAGGGCAGGGAACCCTGACTGCCCTTTGGACTGGAGAGGGAGGGGGAGAAGTGTGCGGGGAGGAGAAGAAGTGTGGGAGGAGGGGGGAGAAATGGGAGTCTGGGAATAGGCTGAAACTTTTTTTTCCTTTTCTCAATAAAATAAATTTTAAAAAAGTAAAAAAAAAGAAAAGAAAAAGAATAATCATAATAACAAATTCTTCCCACTTTTAAAGATTATTTTCCCGATTCTAGTTTTATATCTGGTTTCTGGAGAACTTTGTATTAGTGATTTTTCCTTATCAAGTTTTCTAAAAAGATTCATTTTGTTCCAACAAGTCTTTCTTTTGAAAAGATAAGTCATCAAAACAGATATAACAGGTAATTAATGTCATATACTAAACTGAATATCAAAATTAAACTGAGAGTAGGAAGGACAATGTCTTTATATTTGACTGCTGTATAAGATATGCATTGAGAATTTATTACTGATATCTTTTTACTGATATCTCAAAAAGCATTATACAAGCTGTTGTATAGTGTATTAGCTGTGAATTTCTTATTCCCATCATCCTGAGTCATCTCCAGAGAAAGAAATAGCAATTCATGATTTCAAATTGTTTCTAATGACTATGTAATACTAATCCTCACATATGTAGATATATATGTATACATAATACATATGTGCATATATGTACATAAACATGTGTTTGAGAGTGTGTGTGTGTAGTCTGCATGCATCTTGGAGTAACAAATAATCAGCAACTCAGAAGTAATGAGATCCTTTCAAACAATTCATGGATGCTCAGGATACTAAAATATAAACTCTTTTAAAAATTATCTGTTTTATTTTGGGGGTTATGATTACATAATTTCTCCTTTCCTTTTCTTCCTCAAACTCTCAAGTTGCCTTTTTGCCTCTCTTTCAAATTTATAGTAAAGAGAAATGTGCCCCAAACATGTTATTGGCTCTAGTATTACAGAAAATGCCACTACAAAACCATGAGGTCAGGATCTCGTCTTCTGTTTATTTTGCTGGTTAAAAACTGTGTGCAACCTCAGAAGACAGCAGGGAGTGATCAATATAGACTACCTACTCTGCAAGCCTACTGTCATCAAAGCCAAGCTCAGTGTCACAGTGACCGCTGAGCTAAGGGTGTGAGGAGGACCAACAGAGACAGCCCTTAAAGAACAGTGGGGAGAGAACCAAATGCTGTTGATCACAAGCAATGGGGGTGCTGTGAGGCACTACCTGAACAACAAGTAAAAACCATTATTTTCTAGGTAGCAACAGGAGTGCATGCTAGCATGTGGCAACCAGAAACAGGGTGATTCACACTAGGGAAATAATATCACACTGCCAAAGAGTAAGCACATAAGCAGGATTTCTGATAGAAAAAGAATTTCCCACTAGCAGCTCCTAGACTAGGAAATGATTACATCATAAGTACTGTATGAGGGGAACTGTTTTCCTGAATCATTTGATCTTAGGAAAATATCTTCAGTTCCATCATCTGTGTATACAAGTCAAGAATGCTCTCTCTACCTGTTGTTAGGGGGAGGTGGTGACAATTCCTGCACAGACTCCACAGGAAAGTGGAAGATGTGTGGTAAGTGAGCATTGTTTCTCCTGTTTGCCCCTTCGTTTCCTAACAGGAGTGTTTTGGAATGAATGTTAGGAAGAGGGATCTCAGTCTGATCAACTATAGGTATGGTGGTTTTCCAGATGCCTCAAATTACACATAAATGAATACTCACCCTATATTTGTCAAGTTTTAGATATTATAACAAAATACTTGTGCTATCAAAGTCTAAAGGTTTTTTTTTTTTTACTCATAAAGTGTTAAAACTTTTTTATGAGTTCATGGCTTGTTGACTCCATTCTTTGGGGTCTAGTTGAGAACGTATGTCATGACAGACAGTGTGCTGTATAACAAATTTGCTCAGATCATGATTGAGAAGTGAAAAGGCATGTTCCCAGTGACAACAAGACCATTATAGGTCACCACTGCTTAAAGTTTTACCTCCTTTTGGTCAAGCTTGGGCTAAGTCTTACCAGATGGGGTCATGCCAGTTCTAAATTCTAGAATACCCTATCTAAGATGACTACCATAATTCACAGTATTTTGTGAGTTCTTTTTACAAATTTTCTGTTATGCTGTTTAAGACAGTGATTTGTTTTTATTTGATGAATATTTTAGCCTAGCTCGGTGTGGGACAATAGTGTGTATTCTGTCAATTATATTTTAAATAAGCGCTGATTGGCCAGTAGCCGGATGGGAAGTATAAGTGGGACATCCAGACAGGAAGTAGAGACAGGGCAATGAGAACAGAAGAATTCTGAGAAGAGGACTCAGTCCTGACCACAAAAAATCAAGATGTGACTGCCCCACTGAATAAGATACTGAGCCACATGACTAACACAGATAAGAATAAGGGGCTAATAATAATGGGCTATATAAGTTATGTTTAATAAGAAGCCTGAGCTAATGGGCCAATCAGTTTACAACTAATGTAGACCTCAGTGTGATTTTTTTGGGGACTTAATAATTGTGGGAACTTGGCAGGACAAAAACCTCAGACAACAAATGGTACTCACGTGGACAACTGTAACCACATAAAGCCTGGGAGAGCTTGGGAAGTAATTCTAGACAGAAAAAAAAAAAAATAGAGTTAAGCATGGCTCATTGATAGCAGCACTTTCTCAGGTGGGCTCTGCTTGCTTGAGGCAAACATTCTCATTTAAGAGAGGCTTCCTGAGTCAGCATTAGCTGCAAAACCCTACAGCTCTTTTAAAAGGTCCTACCACAAAACACTTAAATGGTGTTGATAAAAAGCCAACCACATGCTTTTTAGTTTTCAGCCATAGCAAAAAAAAAGCCACACTGTTTTAAAATGATGGTTTACTGGGCCATCCTGCCAGGACAAACTCTGACTCTTTCAGGCAGGCAGTCCGACTACAGGGCATTTGAGTGTGGTTTGTGAGCAGACTGCTGCAGCTTGCTTGCTGGCAGGCACCTTGAAACACCATAGAGTTGTGGCAATAAGCATGGCTACAGCCAGTACCTCTGCCATGAAGCTGGAATCTCAGAAAGCTAAGGAATGGGCTGGATCCAGTTGTCAAAAGCCATGGTTTTAATCCTTTCCATATTGCTTAGCAAATTAAAGACTCACATGGTCAGAAAAAGAGCGATATACAGTAAAGAGAGCTTCAAAGATGAAGAAAATTTCTAAATGTTTACAGTGTGTTAAAAATATATGCAGGCTTGGGAGAGAAAAGAAAAAGTTTAAAGTCCTTAAAAAAGAGAGAGTAGTTGGGTATGGTGGCACATCTTTAATCCAAACACTTAGAAGACAGAGGCAGGCAGACCTCTGTGAGTTCAAGGCGTGGGGGCACACGGCTTTAATCCCTGCACCTGAGAGACAGAGGCAAGCATATCTCTGTGAGTTCAAGGACAGCCTGTTTTACAGAGTGAGTTCCAGGATGGCCAAAGATATACAGATAAACCCTGTCTCACAAAGCTAAAGATTAAAAATAAAAATTAAAAAATAGAGGTTAAAATAAAGCTACCTAATGATGGAAAATATACAGAGAGTCTGGATATTCTATATTATTATATTGTCATTGAATTGTTTGAATGCTGAGGAAGGAGGAACAGCTGATAAAAACATATAAATATAAATGCTGCTGGATGAATAAAACATAAATAGTTTGAAAATACCTTGACTTCAAGAATGAAGTTAAAAAGTATGTTACTTTGGAGAAGAGGATTTGCTTTTATTGCCACAGGAAATGAGAGACTATGAAATCATTCTGAGTAAAAAAAAATCAGGTTTGATCAAGGAAGACCACCTGAGTAATCTCCGGTAGGAACAGATGACCCAAATGTCTGAGCTCTACATTGAGAACAGATTCAAGACTGCTGTCTGAGATGATCAATCCTTACATGATACTCACAGGACTTGATCATAATTCTAAATTTTCTTTAGGTCCCCAGTACCCCCAACCAGTAGGAAGTAGCCTGGAAAACTGTGTCCAATTTCCCCCAAATAAACTATGGATATTTTCCTTTGTTTAGGATGTTATTTACAAGTTGTTATGGCTAATGATGAGGAGAAAAGCTTAACAAAGGATATTAGATTCAGAGTTCTTATTTAAAAAAATAAAAGAGGAGGAAATGGTGTGGAGTAATGGTCTGGATTCTGTTAATTATATTTTAAATAAACACTGATTGGCCAGTAGTCAGGCAAGAAGTATAGGTGTGACAACCAGACAGGGAGTAGAGGCAGGACAATGAGAACAGAATTCTGGGAAGAAGACACAGTCCTGACCCAACCACAGAAGAAGCACGATGTGACTGGCCCGCTGAATAAGTTACTGAGCCACATGACTAACACAGATAAGAATAATGGGCTAATAATGGGCTATATAAGTTTTAAGAGTTAATAAGAAGCCTGAGTTAATGGTCCAATCAGTTTATAACTAATGTAGACCTCTGTGTGATTTCTTTGGGACTTAACAGTTGCGGGAACTCAGCAGGATGGAAACCTCCTTGACAACACTAACTCGTGCCTGTCACTAGGTATTGGTTTGGTATTTAGTTTATTCGTGATCATGACAGAGAAGGTTTCTGCCTATATAGATGTTGTATGAATTTTTTATTATTGTGACCAAAAGAATAACTAAGGCAACTTAAATAATGAAGGTTTTATTGGGGATCACAATTACAGAGGAACCAGAGTCCATCACAATCAAGGAAAAATATGGCAGCAGACAGGCATGGTATCTGCCTGCTTTAATCTCTCAGGCAAGCTAAGAGCTCAGATCTTAAACTGAAAGGAGTAAGGGCAGAGAATAAACTGCCTGTGGTGTGAGTCTTTTAAACCTCACAGCCCACCATCAGCAACACACTTCTCCCTAAGCGTTCCCAAGGAAGAGCAACAACTGGGGACCTGTAGGATGAGGGCCCACATGTTCATCCTGGTCACCCAGGACCAAAATAATCATACAGAAATTGTATTAATTCAAACACTGTTTGGCCCATTTGCTCTAGCTTCTTATTGGCTAACTCATGTCAATTTAACCCATTTTTATTAATTTGTATATTGCCACGTGGCAGTGGCTTACTGACAAGGATTCTAACTGGCATCTGTCTCAGGTAAAGGATCCATGGCTTCCTCCTAACCCTGTCTCCTTTTTCCCAGAATGCCATTTAGTTTTTCCCACCTACCTATGTTTTGGCCCATAAACAGGCCAAGGCATTTTCTTTATTCATTAACCAATGAAAGCAACACATAGACAAAAGACCTCCCACACCAGGGACCAAGGATTCAAATGTCAGACAGAGCCAAGGGCTCGCATTCTTATTCAAACTACTACAGAGTCACATTTCAAAATGACAAAATGATGGTATCTTTAAAAAAAATGTTTTAAAAATTATGTCTGATAAGTTTAATGCATAAATACTAGGTCCCCAAATATAGGCATGTTGTTTAAATTGACTTACCTTATCTTCATGTGTTTTAGGATTATCAGAAGAAGGTAGCACAAAGTAGGTGCTTAGGAAACTTGAGCTAATGAGTACACTGTCATTGGGGGAAATTATAAGAATAATTTAATGTGATATTTCCAAAGGAATGTGTTTTTTATCCTCAAATATTATTTGCAATTATATAAAATGTACTAATATATTTTCAAGAAACAAACTATTTTAGGGTAGTAGATTTTCAGATATAAGCTGTGGTGATGAACATTTGTTATATCTCACTATAATATTGATTCAGAAGTCCCACTTATCTCGATACAAAGTCTAAAATCCTTTCCTGATTTTCTCAGTTTAGGTTTGGCACTTATGAAATCTTAAAAGTCATATATATTAAAGACTAAAAAGGAAAATAAACCCATATGTGAGAGGGCTCTGTTTCTTCAGTTCCTACCATTCAGGAAGGTAACTGTTTTATCTGATACGTTCAGTAATTCTCAGAGAAGGTCTGTACATCTTGAAGACTGAGGTGGTCATAAGTTGCCATTTCCAGCACTGAGAATTATAATTGTTGAGGCAGAGAACTGAGGTCCAGCACAAGCTCCCATCCTGAACATGTTACCTTTTCTGCTCATCATCAGACTGATTGCTAAGTCTCCACCATAACAGATCCATAAACACTGAACAATAATGTACATCTATACTGTAGGCTTTCTTAAAAAATAATATAAATTTAATGCTTGGACAATTAATTAAATCTATGTGAGATTGGGTACCTTTTACTATGCTATTGTTTTCACATCAGATATAGATAATTTCTAGTAGAACAAAGAAGAGCTGGAAATAGCTAGAAAGTAGCTTTGCTAAAAGACATTTAAATTGAGTTGTAGTCACCCCCATTTACTCTTGATGAAGAAGTATAATAAGTCTACAATGACTTACTTTATTTTTGGTAGGATAAAAAAGAGTATGTTGTTTTTACTTCCTCATTTATCTTATATTCCCACAAAAGAAAGCAGATGTTACTAAACAAATGTTGATAAAGGAAGAAGTTGAACAGAACAGCAGAAGGAAAGTGTGGTCAAGAAGCCACTTAGGATCTCAAGTGACAACAAGAATTTGGGACAGAAGAACAAGTTCAGCATCAGAGAGTATAGTTCCCAGAATCTGAGGTGTGAGATGTGATGCTGTGGAAGTACTGAAGAAGCAGAATCTAAATTATGTTTTGATCAATGCAGGTAGGGTGGTGAATGGAGCCTGAGATAGGATGGAACTAGGCAGCCTGCTTGTGTGTAGCTTAGGCAAAGTCCATTTAATACATAGATTACCCTGTGCAAAGCTGCATCTGTAGTTTCTCTTTATTTAGTTTAGTTTTGGGCATTATCCTTGTGAGAATCCTCATGCCCTGGTACATTTTATCTTCAGACTTTAACAAAAATTCGATCCTTCCCTGGAATTCCATTTGTTCCTGTAAATCATGACATTCTGGGTTTTAGCTCTGACTATAAGCTAAAATCTGTCTCCTTTTACCTCCTACCCAGTGGCCTCAGTCCTTCCCTATGGAGCTAGCACAAATTAAGCTGCGTCTCTTGTCTATGTTGTAGCACTTGAACTTTCTTTCTAAGGGCCTCTTTCACTTCTGTTCCCAGGCTCCACAATTCCTTCAGATGGTTATGCTCCCTATCTAGTCCTGCTTGCTTTATATTAGCAATTCTCTTGTTATCAGCATATTTCCCAAAAGAAAGTCCCAGAGCCCTGTGACTGCTGTGAGTGGACAGATGTATGGTATGCCTCACTTGATGGGCTGTGTTTAGGAAGACAACTTCAAGTTGTTAGCAGCCTTATACCACATTTGGAGATACTTATGAAATGAACTTTGAAGCATTCCTGTCCCTGTGAAGCTCATAATCAAACCGATGGTCAAACAGCATGATTTGTTGGAAAACTAGCAATAAAAAGATGTCTATAACATTTCACAATGAAAAGGATCATATGTTATTGAAAATGCACAGAGAATAAACATTTTTGAGCTCTATTAGCTGGACAATTATTCATTTTATTTATTCATTTTCATTATGTTTTTTAAATATAAACTATTAATATTGTTATAAAAAGAAATACAAGTAAATAGGAAGACATTACATAATATGAGAGTAATTAATATGTAAATTTTATCCTAAAACCTGTTGCAGAATATTTGATCACACTGTGTGTAGATGTGTCTCTGTTTAATTTCATTTGCCTAAGGCATCTTCTGATTGATTTTATAAAGAGTTGAAAGGTCAATCCATAGGCAGCAGAGGATAGTTGGGACTTCCAGAGAGAGAGAAAAAAACTCAGAGGAAGAATCTGAGGCTGGGATTCACCAGCTAGACTCAGAAGAAGTCAGACATACAGTACTAAAGAGAGGTAACAAGCAATGGGGTAAAATATAGATTAATATAAACAGGTTAATAAAAATTTTAAGAGCAGTTGTGTCCATGCCTGAGCAGGGTAAGCTTTCATATCCATGTCATTATTCAAGAACTTGTGATACAAAGAATATCCTGCTTTACAGACTTTGTTGACTCCTCAAAGGAGGCCTTACCTCCTCTGAGATGGGGGAAAGTGAAAGGCTAAGAGACGGGGAGGAAGGAATTGGAGAGTGATGCAGAGTAAGAAAGAGAATTTAAAGCCAACAATTTTTTCTCTAACTCTACATGGATTTTTTTTGTGGGGGTTATGGGTAAGTGCATAAAAATATATTCAAATATGAAAGAAAATGTGAAGCTTCAAGCTTTAGAATGACAATGCTAAATGCATAGAAGTTCATTGAAATATGTAGACTTTGGGTCCGGTTAAAAAGTTTAAAGTTTATTAAATTTCTAATTAAAAAGAAATGACATCCTGATATCACACTCTAACAATGTAACTCTATAAAAATTTAAAAGAATATCTGTCTTATATAAGCTGTTAATAATCCCTCTAGATTATTAAAAATAATTGTCATGCTGCATTTTACTATACTATACAAGGATATTTTAAGTACATAGTAAGTCTTTCTCTATACTTTATAATCAGTTCAATAAGAATTGTAATGGCTTGTATATTTCATTATAGACAAAACTTGTTAAAATAGCTCAGGCAGCCACAATGTACTTATGCCTGTGGAGTAATGGATACAAACAGTGATTTACCAACTAGCTACAGAATAAAATGATGTAGTCAACTCTCATGAGTGTTTCTCATTTCTATATCATCTTGGCTTTTGGTCACACAGGAACCTTTAGTTTTTATTTGTTTTTAACAAAATTTGTTACAGAATCCAGAAACACCTCATCATAACTGAAAATCTGTTTTATTTACTTAGGTTTTAATATTTTTTATTTACCCTATTTCAGAAAGCTTTCTCTTTACTCGTATGCCATCACTGCCTCTGAATAAAACTGCTAATTGGATGCAGAAAATATTAAAATATGATTATGAGTCTGCTAAAAGAACAAACATGTCAAGTGTCAACAAAATATTTTAAGTCTGCTGTGTTTCAAACCGAGTCAAAATAAGTTGCTTAAAATTGTTCTTTTCAGTGTCTATTTGGGAGACTAAAAGAGATACACCTGTTATGTTAACACATTCACTATGCATGAGGGCTGTTCATCTTTGTAATAAATAAATTAAGAGTTTAGGTCCTCTTACTATTCTCTGTTTAGTCTGGCTGACTCCAGCACCTCTATAATCAAATATATCCATATGATACTGTAAGCTGCATTACAGTACATTAATAGCTTGTAAAAGGAAATTGAAGCAGCATGATGGACTATATTTCTAAAGCAGTGACAAAGTTATCAATGATAGATGCACTAATGGATATGTTGAATTGTAATAAATATAAATGTAGAATAGCAATTGCAGAGCATTAAAAATGTCATCTGTAACTTTAGGTATTTACGAGCCTAAGCCAGCTGGAAACATGAGTAGCATGCTGCTGTGAGCCATGCAACTCTGGGGTTCCAAGGCATCAGAAGCCCTTTGATCACATAGGTCAGGCAGTAGGCAAACTCTTATCACAGCCTTGCATTGTTAATCAGGGTGCAAATGACTCAGCCCTTTGTTTTTCCTGCTCACACATCTTACTGCACTTTTTCTCTTGACTAGGTGCTTCTTCCTGCACCTTAATGACCACCTTTCCTCTTGGTGACTCTCCTCAAGTGTTCTGAATCACCTTCCAGGCATTGATCTAAAATTTGGAGATGTGACATCAAGGAAGCAACTCAGCCACATCAAAAGGCACTCACTGCTATTTCATCTGGACTCTTTTGGCATTTCAGATGCAACAGGCCAGGCACAAATGGTCCACGCTGTTACACATTTACTTCTGATGTGTCAGTGTACCTGCCCACCTTTCTTGACCCACTAAAGGCTTTGCTTAATGTCATTTAATTTGACAATGTGTCAGGAGAAAAAGAGAATAAAGACTACTTCAAGTACAGAGAAATTAGTGCAAAGGTCTTGACAAAACCAATGCAGTGACTTTGAAAAAATAAAAAAGTAGCCTACTTTAAAAGATTGATAACTAGAAGAAAAAGGTATGAGTAAAGAAACACATTGTAATTAGACTACCTGACAGTTTTGAACTCAGGGAAGTTTGGATTCAATGGCAGAAAGTCTTTGGAGGATTGATGCAGGGATGTGAGATGGTCTTAAGTACTATAAAGGAGTCATTCCAAATTATGTCTGTGCAGGACAGAGTGAATATAAGGAGGACAGAATCACATTAGAATGATTGCCAACGTGCCTTGGGCTACAATCACAGCAAATAGAATCATGAAAAAGCCAAAACATAGAATGATCACCTGCAATCCCAGCACTTGTGAGGCAGAATCAAGATCCAAGGGCAGGCTGTTGAGCTAGACTAACCAACACTGGCAAGGTCAGAGTTCAGTAGGAGACCTGCCAAAGAAAATTGGAGAGCAATCATAGAAGGTATTCAACATATACTTTTGGTTTCCACTTGGGACTAGTTAAATTATGCTTAGACAATGTGTAATGAGTAGTTTGGGGGGGGATTTTTGTTGTTTTTTGTTTTGTTTTTTTTTGCTCATAGGGACCCTGATTCTGTATCAACTTGATGTCTGAATATAGTAGACTAAGTAGCAGAGTTAACTCTCAGAGGCATTTAGTGTTTGTGTGAGTAAACCACGGTCTTAATGCCGGACACAGAAGCTCAGGTAAGTTTTCAATTTCAATACTGTACACATTTTATCATAAATCAATGCAGGAAAAAATGTTGTTTTCCACTACTCCACCAGTAGAGGATGACGGGAAGCTAGCATCCAAGTTCCCCTGTGTGTCTTTTTCCTTTGCTGGCAAATTTGTGGTGTTTCACTGAAATGACATATCACCTGAGAGCTTTCCTGAGTCCTTCAAAAAAAAAAATCACTTATTCTGAGATTAGACTGAAAGACCCATATTCAGAGAGCTGTTTATCAAGTAATCTAAGAGGAAATGAGTGTGTTAAGAATAACCCAAAGCCTGGACAGTCATTTTGCATTGGATGGCATACAGAAGAAAGATTAGTGCAAGATGGCCACCTAGGAAATATTTTCAGAATTATCCACTAACAAGGATATGATTCTTTCAAAAGGATGAGTTGGACTGACTCCCTGCTTCCAGAAGCTCATATTATCATCAGGAGTCTGGGACAATGCAGATATAAGTGGACATAAGAGCCACTACCTAAAGTAGGTAGGGCAAGCAGAGAAAACACAATTCACAGCAATTACTATAAAAGAGGTCATGAACTTGAAAGAAATCAAGGAAGGGTTTATGGAAAAGTTAGGACTGAGGAAAGGAATGAGAAAAATGAAGTAATTATATTCTGAAAAATAAGCATCATTTAAGAAAATAAAATTATATATATATATATATATATATATATATATATATATATATTTCCACATTGACAGTCAAGTACAGTATTGCGTTTCTGTTTTCATTCACCCACAGTCTAGGCCACAGCTCACGTTCATATTATATAAGATACCAACTAAGAAAATGCACTAGGAAAACAAAGCTGGCTGACCAGTTGCTTGTTAGACTAAGACTTCACAAATAAATGATACTGAGTTCTAATTTAATTCACTGTCTACAGTATTCAGAACTTCTGAATAAGAATCTAAGAGGATCATGCCCACATGAAAAACAAGAGAAAACAGAGGCAAATAGACAGAATCTGGCAGGAGCAGCACTTAGTGTAGCCCTGTAATGGGAGGTTTAGTTCTCTACTGGTGTAGAAGAAGCAGTAGCCACCAGCCCTAACCCAGAAGCTATCATAGAGGGCAGTATAGAAAAAGGACCTAATTTTACGATGTACCTTGAAATTGCTGGTTTTTTTAATTGATTTTATTGAGCTATACATTTTCTCCATTCCCTTATTTTCCCCTCCCCTTCAACTCTCTCCCATGGTCCCCATACTCCCAATTTACTCAGGAGCTCTTGTCTTTTTCTACTTCCCTTGTAGATTAGATTCATGTATGTCTCTCTTAGGGTCCTCACTGATATCTAGGTTCTCTGCAATTGTGAATTATAGGCTGGTTTTCTTTACTTTTGATGTGGGAGTGACTTCTTTCTAATCTGTTTCTTTCATTGGTTAATTAATAAAGAAACTGCCTTGGCCCATTTGATAGGCCAGCCCTTAGGTAGGCGCAGTAGACAGAACAGAATGCTGGGAGAAAGAAGCCGAGTCAGACAGTTGCCATGATTCTCCTGCTCCAGACAGAGGCAGGTTAAGATCTTCCCTGGTAAGCCACCTCGTGGGCTACACAGATTATTAGAAATGGGTTAGTTCAATATGTAAGAGCTAGCCAATAAGAGGTTGGAACTAATGGGCCAGGCAGTGTTGAAAAGAATACAGTTTCCATGTAATTATTTCAGGTAAAGCTAGCTGTGCAGGTGGCCGGGTGCCAGGAACGTAGCCCGCCGCCCTTATTTCAACAGAGTGGCACCCAACATGATGGACTAAATCCACTTAAAAACCTGAGAAGGCTTAAAAATAAGGGAGTGAGAGTTTAACACAGCTTTTTGCTGTTTCTGGGAGGCTTGTCGCAAAGAAATTTTCCTGATTCAGCAGCAGGAAAAAAGCTGCGTCATTTTAAGCACGGCTTCCTGGGGCTGTGCCTCCAGTACAAACTCTGGCTTTAAAGCATTTCAATGGCTTTTATGGAATTGGATGTAAAAGCCACTTATGAGTGAATACATATGATATTTGTCTTTCTGGGTCTGGGTTACCTCACTCAGTATGATGCTTTCTAGATCCATCCATGTGCCTGCAAAAAATTTCAAGATGCCATTATTTTTTTCTGCTGTGTAGTACTCTACTGTGTAAATGTACCACATTTTCCTTATTCATTCTTTGGTCGAGGGGCATTTAGGTTGTTTCCAGGTTCTGGCTATGATGAACAGTGTTGCTGCAAATATAGTTGAGCACATGTCCTTCTGGTATGATTGAGCATATTCTAAGTTCTAGAAACCTGAAACTGAAGCATCAGGAACCAACTGACTCTTGGTAGAGAAGGTACATAATTCAGCTTTCATTCTGTTCTTGATTATAAGAACACACACATAACATTGAAGCACAAATATACATTCAAATTGTTACCATGCAGTAATACTTTTAAGAATAGTCTCCTAATCATTTCATAAACACTTTGATATAGCAGTGGGGAAATATCAACCTTGACTTCTAATACCAAATATTTATACCCATAATGACATTATTATACAGAGAATCATTACAATAGTAATTTTCAAATCAATATTCAGTATAATTATTCTACAAGAAAGAGTGATTAATACGGATTCAAAAGTTCACTACCACCAAGAAGATGACATAAATGACTATTTTATTAAAAATTTCAACAAAGAGCTGGGGAAATGGTTATGTGGGTAAGAGCAGTTACTGGGCAAGAAGATGATCTAAATTTGAATCCTCAACACACAAATAAAAATCCAGGTATGGCAGCCTGTACCTGTAGTAATAGGAGTGGCGGGGCTGCTGTCCCCAGCACCCCGCTGCCCACAAGGCTAGCTTTGCCCGAAATAATTACAC
>NC_022021.1:20410027-20427700 GCF_000317375.1 Microtus ochrogaster
GAGGCGGTGGTGGGGAGGAGGCAGAAATCCTCAATAAATAAATAAATTAAAAAAAAAAGAAAAACTAATTCATTCTGTACTGCTAGTGTACTTGTTTACGAAATAATTTTAAACATTAAAAGCAATAAGATAATAATTTTGTTTTCCTTCTCAGCAGCTTAAAATACAAAATTAAAGAATATTTTTGTTTTGGTGTTAAGAAATCAAGAACAATAACTTACAGTGTGCTATTACCTGCTCTGGCTTTTGATCCAGAGATCTGTGTGTGTTCATGTCAATACCTCTGTAGGACGTAAGTACCCAGAAGACAAACAGAATTTTAAACACACAGAAACTGCCTCCTGCTACTGGCTCAGCTCACCAGAACATTGACCCATCTATTCATATGTGTTATGCACATTTTATGTAGCAGAAAGTGTGCTTATTCTGAGTTAATGAGAGAAGGTATAGCCCCTGTTTTCAAATAGTTCACAGTTTCTTTACAGAAACTGACAAGCTGACAGACAAAAATTTGTGCCAAGATAATCTTTGCATAGTCCTGAGTTTAAAGAGGGGTGGGGAAAGTTGGGATCCCCAAAGCCTGCTTGGCAGTTTGAGCTAAGTGTTGAAGGTTAAATTTGAATTAGACAGGTGGGGAGAAAAGAATAGGTTTTCTAGAGAGAGCAGCAGTGTGTGCCAAGACTCAAAGGTGTCAGAAACCATCGAGAGAATAAAAGCCTTGTATTCCACTGAAAACTCTTCAGTCACGGCAATAGAGAGCCACTGTGGGAGAATATAATCATTAGGAAAATGAAGATGGTTTGTATATAGTACAATAAATCTACTAAACTGTAAACATAAAGGTTGATGTCAGTTCCTAAAAAAGTTCTAAATTTCTCCAGGCTATTTTCATTTTTACCTTTATCATTATCAATATCACTACCACAAAAAACTTGAGGAAGAGAAGCACCATATACACTAAAATTCATTTGGTTTTCACTACAACAGTTTCTTTGTTGTCCCCATTTTACAGCTAGAAAAGTAGGTTCGAGATATACTCTCACATGCAGCAATAATCAGACTTAAGATAAAAATGGGAGCCTTAGGATTAGCACTTAAAGCTAAGTTGACTTCTCATAATGCTTTGCCTGACTTACTAAATCTGAACTGCAATATAGAACACATTCATAGTAGCTATTAATTAAATTAACTAATTAAGTCACATAACTAGACATAGACAAAAACCTCAGGTCCTACTGAGGTATTAAAGCTGAAAATGTTGATCATGCTGAAGTGAAAAATAGAATAAAGGTTAGTGATTATAGACAGAAAAGAAAGGAGTAAAATAGAGAGTGGCTAGAATATGGTTAGATAGAAGTGTAATTATTAGTGTCTGTTCGAGAGTAAATACTATATTCAAAGTTTTACAAACATAGAGACAAAATGTACATCATATAAGAAATTTCCCAATACAGACATTATGATGAATGCTTAGGGAGATAAAAATGCTATATGCCTTAGTTTGATTATTACAGATTGCATGAAATTGCCATGCTGTTCAATTAAAAATACATTTTAAATAGATTTCTCAACCATATGTACATAAAAGAAATATAAGCAGATAAATATTTAAAAAACATATAGAATAAAAACATTCATCAATAAATATATAAAATTTTAAGTAGAAGACAACATAGATAGTTCATTTGATGGGAAAACATTAAGAATATTCATGTATCAAATACCTGTCAACTCTCATTTTATGGGCCCAACTTTAGTTTCAATATTTTATGGCTATATAACTACAACCTGAGAATTTCAACCAATGCAATCTTTATAAAATGAATACTATCTTCTTAGTGCATTACATATTACATAACCAAAAGAGTGACTATGGAACTTGTATTTATTACTTTGAGAAGATCGAAAGACCATTGTTTCTGCTAAACACACTTTAGCTGACAGTTCCCAGACACAAACCTGAACAAGAATGTCACATGCTTCTGGCAAAGCTTCATTGGGGAGCGTCATCATTCAAGAGCTGAAACATCATTTTCAGACAGGAGAAACTGCTGTAATGCTGCCGAAAGTGCTGGAGATGCATGCAAACTCAAGTTAGTCTTAGAAGCAACAGTGGATATATCAGGATGCAAACCCAAGTCAGCCTTAGAAACACAGTGGATGTATCAGGCAATGACAATTTTTCAATTTACAGTGCACTTAATATTTGGAAGAGCAGCCCCATATGCAGGGAGGAAATAAACAGACACAGGACATGATACTGATAAATCTCCAACAACTTTTACTGCACAATGATCCTTGAAACTTTTGATCCTTCTTCTGTGCTATGGAAATAAAAAACAACATTCTCTCTCAAATAATTTTGAAAGTACCAGAAGCCAGAAATAATGAGTATACACAGGCAGAAAATTAATCTTAATTTGTCCTTGTTAATTTATATATATACACAGATATATAATTTTATGCATGTGAGTGTTTTGTGTGCATGTATGCCTGTGTCCCAGGTCTCTGCCTAGTGACCTCAATGCTCGGAAGAGGGCAGCAGGCCCATAACTAGAGCTACCAATGGTTGTGGGGCCATCATGTGTCTATGGGAAACTCAACCTTGGTCCTCTAGAAACACTCATACTCTTAACAACTGAAGTATTGCTCCAGCTCTAGACATTGATAATTTAAACAAACTTTTAAAACTACTAAAATTATAAGTCAATTTAATACAATTATTTCATTAAAAGTCTCGAATTATTATGTTAACACAAAAAAATCCTGCAACTTCTGTCAACCCTAAATTCAGGTTGCTGGAGAAAGAGCTCGTTCTTTCTATATAACTGAAATACTTTAAGCAGAGTGTGCAATGTGATAGAGTGGAAGGGCAAAGAGAGCAAAGACCTCACCCTGGACGTTATCCCTCAGTGCCAGCTGAATGAATCCATGAGTGACAGAAAAAAATGGAATAATGACTAGAAAGTAGAATGTAAACAATTACTCAGGCAAACTGGTTCATTTGTAAGAGAAGAAAGAAGTTTCAAATACATTGATATTATTTAATTAACTATTAAATAATTAGATTAATAATCCACTCTAAATAAATTCCCAAAATTAGTTGACTTACATTTGCAGAAGATTTCTTTCCAATTACAATTACACACGTAGTAACCTGATACTGGCAGAGTGCCATCGCACACACTGCATCACTATGATTCTCAGACTTGGCAAGGTTCTAAACGACTTTGTGTTGCTTCTGTCAATAAGATTGTTTTCATGGTCCCTGTTCCGATTCTGTTTATGTAGAGTTGTCCTTATCCCTCTAAGTATCCAATGACTTAAGGGGCATGTCCTTAATTTTATCAATGACACAAAATCACAGTTACACTAAAGAAGGAAGTTCTAAAATCCATTGTACAACTTGGTGAAAACAATTAGTGTCTGTTAATTAGCCATTTTACAATATATATATATAATGTATATATATAATATAGTTTATTATATAACATAAATACTTTAACCAGATTATAAATAATCAATGGAACTTATCTTTCAATGAAAATAAAATGGAATCAAAGTATGTTCCTTTTTAATATATAATTAACACTTCCTTATCAATATGACAGACTTAAAAACAATTTGTACAATTTGTATGAAAATTGATTAAGTGTTCATTTTCTTTCATTTAAAGACATAGATCACTCTGACCTAAAAAATTCAGAAAATCAAGATTGCAACTTATTTATCAGAATCATAATGATGTGATATTCCATCCTATCTTAAAATCAATATAATCATCATTTTAACTTAAAGTCAATGCAATCAATCACTAGTGAAAATGGAGAGTAGTTTTTCAGTTAAGACATAAAATATTGTAAGATAAAAATGTAATTCAAGGAATATGAGCTACCATTTATTTGAAATTCTCAACACATCTTGTTCTGACAAGTCTCTAGGAACTCCCCAAATGTGGGTCCTTGTTATTAACTCTTGTAACTTTCATGGCTGCATAGTTTTTAATTATTTCACAGCATGAAATGAACTTAATTCTCTAGAGGCAAATACTCAGAAGCGTATCTTGATTACTTTATAACCAGAATTTGCTTCCAAAAAGTAAGTTAAAATAGCATATTAGTGCTGGGAGGAGGAGGAAATTTTTTTTCTCAATAAAAAAAAAGAAAAAAAACAAAAACAAAAAAATAGCATATTAGTGGAGCATTTTATCTGATTAATGTTGAATAGTTTCTAAAACTGCAAAGATCAAAATTTAGAGAAAGTTTCATTATATTTTTTTCAAAATATTTTTGACCATCATCTACAACTTTTCTCAAAATTAGTATTTTTATAGGTATTTACTATACAATGTTCAATGAATTAAAGCCTGAACTATGGGAAAATCTAAGAGTACAATGTAAGTAAGTTTAACTTACCTTCAGATGGATTTGATCCAAATTTTCTTTCAACAAAACTCAGTTCTCTGATGAAGAGCAGACAAGAGTTTTCCTCCTCTCCCTGAGTACCAGTGGGAACATGGCTACTTCTCTGCCTGTGATAAGGCCTGCAGAAAACTCTGATTTGTCCTCACTCCTCAATGCCACACACCTTTTCTTGGCACTTCATCTGGTCCCTGGGGGAATTCCTGCAGAAATTTCCTTTTGATAATCTCCCAACAGATGGATCTGCTGGCAGGAGCTGCACTCGTAGGAACAGGGTTGCACACTTTTATTGTTGTGCACTCGTAGGAACACAGTTGCACACTTCTATTGCTCTGCACTGCCTTCTCACAGCTTTGAATTTGTAATTGCACATTGATGATGTCCCTTGTCCTAACTGGCCAGAGCAGCATCACCCTATACACTCTAATAGTTCATTTGCCTATGTGCTTCTTGATTTCTTTAAATTTTCCAAGTTGGGGCAATTGGTTCAATCTTAACACACAAATTTAACAAATATTTAAATACTCAAAATAGGAATAAAGTAATTTTTTGACATTATTGACATTAATAAAATTAATAACTAGGAAAAAATCAATTTACTACCAACTTTCTTGACTTTAAATCGTTTCTAATGTTATATCTTGCCCCCTTTCTATCTTTTTTACTTGCCTTGACTAGTTTTTGTGAAATACGACAAAATAAATTAAAATTCTAGAAGCTGACATCTGCATAATACCGATCAACGACGATACTAATTTTTAAATTCATGTTCTCTTTATTTTTTAAAAGGGTGAAAATAAAGATAATAAAACAGCTATAAAGTAAAATGCCTACAATTCAGACAAGGTATTTTGATAAAATGTAAGATTAAATACAGAATAGTTGAAACACTATAGACTGGAAAGTGTTTGCAGAGTTCCAAATGGTGATGTGTTATCTTTTCCAGTTGGTTGATCACTATTTGGTAAGATAAAAAATTCTTCATTGTTAGATCATTCTGCTGTCTTGCTAGTCCTCTTTGATTTTTAGTCATCATGTTGAGAGAAGCTCTGTCTTCCTCACCACAAGATTCTTTCTTCCCAAGGATGCAAAGCAATGAAATCACAGTCAAGCATTTCACAACCACAAATCACATGGTGGTGCCTTTCATGTATTGGCAGAGTAATGACTAGAAAGTATACATACAAGCATATTTATACATATGTAAAATTTTACACATATATGTTTGCATTTGTCTGTTTATGTTTTACAATTATATAAATATAATAAACTGTTTAATGATTAAGTTCTCCATTTACTGAATGCTACATATTTTATTAACATTTTATTCATTTCAATAATCTTTTTCTATTCATATTAGTAAATGCAGAGTATTCCATTTTTTGGTGATAACATAATTTATTCCATGTCTGGTATATTTTGATACTTTTTTCTTTACCACAAGGTACATATAAATTAACTTTGTCTACTCACCTGTTTTCACATGTAATTATCATATGATCTTAGAATGTATTTATATTTCCTCCTTCCTAAAATGTACCACTCTGCAACAGGCATAAGCGAATGGCATCTTTCTGTATCTATTTGCAGATACTAATGGTGATTGCTTCATGAACTAGATCATGAAGAACTTTATAACTTGTAGGGTTGGTCCAACTTTCATTCACAGATACCAGATGATATTTTGCCTGTTCCGGATAATGATATTTTTTATTAATGTTTTATCTCTTCCATGACTCATTAGACAGTATTTTCAAGAAAACCCAAGCTAAAAATCTTGATTGCCAATTTATCATCTGTTTACTGAGTCAACTTATTGTGTCTTAATTGGCAGCACTTAGGTTTTTTCTTTCTGGCCCTAATATCTAATAATTTGATGAAATGCATAAATTGGGATATAGAAATGGGAAATGCACACATATTCATACATGCATGCACACATATCATACACACAAGCATACATGCATATACACACCCCAAATTTGTGATTAATTGTGACATATTTAAGTAATTGTGAAAAGCAATATGGTGTTGAGTGACTACTGCAATTTTCCTTGCCAATACAAGTAATATTGAGGATGAACAGAACTCCCATAGGATGTGATTTCTGCAGGACCTGCCTCTGTAGGTCTGTGACTATGTCCTACATCACTGCATTAGAAGCTATCCTCTCCTCTATTAGGCATCTCAAGCCTCAATTTATGAGAGATTATTATTCTCAAATCTCCAGAATGAACTGAAGGATTTCCTAAAATAATCTCACTTTCCCAACTCAGAGGTAGAAATTATTACAGTACTTGATTTATGGTTGTTATTGGGATTAAATTATTGCTTGACATGGATAATATTTATGAATTTTGATAGTACTATCCCCATTGTCTAATGATAAATCTTCCTAACTTTATAAATCTTACTGCATGAAAACAATTACTGTTTGATTTTTCCCCAAAGATGAACTCTTAGAAATAATTTTTTGCTTTCCTTCATATTTATGTCATGAAGTTGAGCACAGTGTGAAGAAAATATAACTATTTCCTCAATATTGTATCATCAATGCATATATGGGAAAACATTTGAGTACAATTTTGCCAAGTCACCAGGCTCTTGCTTTATCATATTTCACTCTCTAAATTCTGGCTCTACATAATATTTTCTCTTTTAAATGGCCTATATTAGTAAAACCTTGACATTTGGAAGAAAGAGATCATACCAAAAGGCAACGAAAATATATTGGTATAGCACTTAATACCATTGAAAGCACGTTTCTATCTGAGGATGGACAGTTCAACAGCTGACAGTAACTGAAGCAGACCAAGTATCGGCCTTCAGTTGAAGTACCTGTGCTTTTTGGAGTTCACGATTTAGACTCTGTAAAAAGCAATGTCAATATGTGATCATTAGAGACTAAAGCTAATGCTTGCAAAAAGATAAATATATAAGTCCTAAGAAGAATAGTTGTCATGTGCATAGATCTCTTGAAATGGAAGAAGCTAAGAGAATTTCAATGTATGCTGTAGGTGTCTTAGGGATTTTTTATTGCTGTGAGGAGACACCAGGACCATAGCAATTCTTATAAAGAAAACCTTTAATTGGGGTAACTTGCTTACAGTTTCAGAGGTTCAGTCCATTATCATGGCAGGGAGCATGCATGCAAAAGGTAGAAGTGGTGCTGAATCTGAGAGTGAGTGCTGCCTTGACTCAGAGGCAACAGAAAGTTGGTGGACTGTAACACTGAGTGAAACTTGAGAAAAGAGACTTTAAAGCTTTCTTCCTTCCATGACACACTTTGACAAGGCCACACTCCCTCGGGCATTTTCTTTCAAACCACCACATTCCACTCACTGGCCACCAAAGGGTAATAGCCATATCATAATGCAAAAAAAAAAAAATAAAAATAAAAATAAAGTGCATTCAGTTCCACTTCACATAGTCCACATAGTCTAGTACAAGCTCAACAAAATTTTAAAGTCCAAAGTTTCTTTTATTATACATGGAAATTTCTTGACTGTAATCCCTCTGTAAAAATCAAAATCAAGAAGATCACATACTTCCAAAATGTAATGGCACAGGATACACATAACCATTCCAAAACACGGGGAAGGGAGTATAATGAGGAAAAGCTGGACCAAAGCAAGACCAAAAACAAGCTGGACAAGCTCCACAGTCTGCATCTTCATGTCTTATGTCAAAACACTCTCCACACCTCCAAGTCCACTGAGCTTTTTTGACGGAACCACACTTCTTTCTCTTGGGCTGGTTCCTCTCGCTGTTAGCAGCTCTCCTCTACAGGTATCCCACAACTCTGGCATTTCTAACATCTTGGGTACTCCAAGGCAATTCATACTTTAGCTTCACAGCCTCACACACACACAACAATGGCCTCTCTAACAGACCTACATTCAGAGACACTACTGACACATTCCTGGCCTCAGCAGCTGTTATTACATGCAGTGGCAACATCTATAACCTGTTTCTTCTCTCCTTAACTCTGAAGCCAGAACCACCTGGCCAAAGCTGATAAGTTCTGCTGCTTACTAGAGCTAGAACAAGACCACACCCCTTCTCTCAAGCTAACTTCTTTTCTGATTATCAATGTTTATAGAAGTTTGATATATGTAATGCTACCCATATCTCACTGTGGTCTCTTTCTTGTGGGTCAGTGTCAAAAAAAGCAGCATTTGAAAGAAGTTCCCTGGTACATTATTATGTGAAGATTAGCTAGGTACATTGAATAAGAACTGTTTCATCAATTAACAAGAACTGGATATTTAAGTATCTAACAGTTCCATTGTAAAACCAGTTACAGCATTGCTCTTAAAAAGTCTAGGATAAGCCGGGCGATGGTGGCACACGCCTTTAATCCCAGCACTCGGGAGGCAGAGGCAGGGGGATCTCTGTGAGTTCAAGACCAGCCTGGTCTACAGAGCTAGTTCCAGGACAGGCTCCAAAGCCACAGAGAAACCCTGTCTCAAAAAAACAAACAAACAAACAAACAAAAAAAAGTCTAGGATATTTATCAAAGATTAAAAGTCACTTTCATTTAGAAATAACACTATGAATCAGATAATGTCAGATTCTTACTGAAAAGCACTTTCTAATGAGCTCAATTCTATACATTAATAATGATATCAATCAAAATTGTTCCTGCTGCGAACCAAAAACACTACAAGTAAGCTCAAGCCATTGAAGGCTACATGACTCCTACTCCTGGTTCTAACATTGACCATAAATCTCCTTGAGGATTGGCTTAAGTAAATGCAAAAAAGATTTTGATTAAAAATCATCCAAAATTGGAAGCAAGAAAAAAAAAAGCAATGAATCGTCTTGCCTTAGATGAAAGAAAGGAAAGATTAAGAGTTGAGCTGAGTCAATGTTGACAATTAGGCAGAACCAGGAAGTTGGAATTATGAAAATAGTAACATGAAAAGGAAACAAACAGAGCAAGTAAAATAATACATAACAGGAAGGGATTCAAACCAATACAAACAACTAGGAGGGGTTTTATTGGCAGACTTTCAGACATTGGACTTGAAGAGGATAGAAACATTTAATTGTTAAGTAATAATTGTAAAATGATATTTTACCTCAAGGAAATCTTATCAGGGAAGAATGTGCAAATGGCTGGGCAGCTGCGTCCACCCCCATCTAACTGAAGCCCAGCTGCAGGAAGAAAAGCCAGAAACACAGAAGAGACAAAGAATAATGAGTGACAGGGCGGCATCTACAGAAAAAGGAGAGAAATTAAAACAAGACAGTGAAAAATTGAGCTGTAACTTAGAAAGATAGACTAGAAAAAAGCTTCGAACAAACTGTAGTAAATGTAATTTAGAATGTTTTTAAACTCAACTATTGAAAACAAAGCTTTCTGAAACTCATTTGTAAAACTGGCAGATATTTGAAATTCTTGTCCTAGTGGTAGAATGACTGAAAGATGGTGCTGTATACTCTCCATGTGGCCCCCTGGGCTGCCAAGAACTGGGTAAAAGGAGGATATAACAGAAAATGGGAAAATATTCAACTATTTTCCCATCTGATAGCTAACAGAAACAAAGCACAAAAATTGCATGGGTCTGATACCACAAAAAAAGATATTGAACAAGAGGCACAAAGAAATGTGTGCTGAGATCATGACATGATACATTTCTTCAAAATGTTATAGTAAGCAAACATAGACTATGAGACAGTTCTGCTCAGCTGATGGGCTCAGCCCTCAGAATATATTTGAAACCCATTGTACATTGTGATTTGGTGCCTGAGGGAGTTTCTTTGAACTTGGGCTGCTCATAACCAAAGTAAGAATTTATCTTAGAGATAAAATGTGTTCACCCTTATAAATTCTTATAGTAAAATATTTGGCAAGTATGTAATAAATGACTGTGATAGTTTGAGTAAGAATGGCCCCCATAGGCTCATATATTTGTTTTCAGTTGGTGAAACTGTTTGGGAAGGATTAGGAGGTATGGGCTTCTCAGAGGAGTTGTCTTAGTGGGAACCAGCTTGGAAGTTTCAAAGCTACATAATTCCTGTCTAGCACTTTCTGTCTGCCTTGTGCTTCAGGATATACATTTATAGCTACTGTTCTAGTAAAATACGCACCTGCCTGCTACAATGCCCCTCACAATGATGGTAATGGACTCGCCCTCTGAAACTGTAGGCCAATAAACTCTTTCCTCTGTAAGTTGCCTTGATCTTAGTGTCTTAGCAGAAATAGAAAAGTAAATAGCACTATGACTCTCATTGTTTCATTTAGCATCAAAGTAATTTCTGGTACCACTCCAGAAATATCTGCCTTTGTTTTGTGCTTTATTGATAACATATAAAATATGTTTACTAAGTGGGTATCTAATAATAATCTGAGATCTTATCTATAATGAATCAACAAATAAATATATATTAAGCATTTATATGGACTTAAATTATGATGAAAAATCAAAAGAAATGATATTGATGGTGTCCAAAGAGTTAAGTGACACAGTCAATGACCAATTCTACAGACTTTTGGTTGCAAATAGTACAGAAGCCAGGAATGCTGATACATGCCTATAATTCCAACACTCTGTAAGTGTAGGAATAAGGGTCATAACTTTGACAGCAGCCTGGGATGCATAGAAAATTCAAAGCTACCCCGCCTTAAAAATGAAATCTTGTCTATAAATACCAAGGCACCTTGATGTAGCTCAGTGGCTGAGTGTTTGTCAAGAAAATAAAAACATACACATATGTACAGAGTTGTTCAAAATACAAGGTTAATATAGAATAGCATCCTTAGTGAATGAGAGGAGATTAGGCAGAATGGGATAAATACTACTAATATGGAAAACTAAACATGATCTAAGTACTTCTGATACATGTATGAAAACATTACTGCAGATATTTTGTACTATGTACATACATTAATAAAAATATGTGATTAAGTAGTCCAAAGATCTAAGTTCAACCAATTTTATAAGATTGGTAAAACTGTGAGAGTGGACATACAGAGAAGGTTTTGATGAAGAGTTAGGATGTGTGATACAGGTGAGAGCAGAACAGTAGGAACCACTCAATTAAAGCAAATGATGTTATAGAACTAAGACTAAACTTGAAAACAAGCATTAATAGAGTTTGGGGAGAAAAAATGTTGACCATAGAGTTGTTTTGTACAGTTGAGATGGACTACAGTTACCTTGAGTCAGTGGAAAGACTTTTAACTTAAGCAATGCTAAATAAAGACTACATTAAAAAGTTAAACAATGCAAAGATACTTCCTAGACAGCAGCCTGATTAAGGTAAAGGACATATCAACTTCAGGAGAGTGATATGGGGACACTTTAGTTATCTAGGCATGATGAAATGTTGTTCTTATTCAGGATACAAGAGAGAAAAAGTCATTGTCAGAAGTGAAACACTGTATGTAGACAATGATAGAGTCTGTGGTGGTTTGAACGAAAATGTCCCCAGAGGGAGTGGTTCTTTTAGGAAATGTAGCCTTTTGGAGTAGTTGTGATCTCATTAGAAGTGTGTCACTGTGGGGCCAGGCTTTGAGGTCTCTTTTGTTCACACTTTCCTCATTGTGACATCTGATCAACCTCCTGCTGCCTGCAAGGTATAATACTCTCAGTTATTTTTTCACTACCATGTGTGCCTAGAACTGCCATACTCACTACCATGATGGTAATGACCTAGACCTCTGATGTTGTAAGCAAGCTTCCTCAATTAAATGTTTTTCTTTTTAAGAGTTGCCATGGTCATTGCGTCTCTTCACAGCGATTGAAACCCTAACTAAGACAGAAGTTGGTACCAAGGTTTGGCATATTGCCATGACAGATTTGACCAGGCTTTTTATTGGAAAAATGTGGAAAAAATAATGAAAGCAGTGTAATTCCTTAAGCACTGTTTAATGAACCATACTATTAATATATGCTAAGAGTTATTAGAAATGTTGGGGCTTAAGATATTACAAAGGAAAAGAATTTTAGTATATTGTCTATAGATGGTTCTTGTGATATTTTGGTGAAGAAAGAGGCTGCCTTTTGCCCTTGTCTGAAGAGTCTGCCTAAGCCTAAAGTGTAGAGTCTGCCTAAGCCTAAAGTAACTCTAATGAAGATTTATAATGAAAAGGATCAAGCTGAACATGGTAAATTATGAAATTTGAATTTTGAGAAGAAAAAGAGCACCAGGAAGTAGAATGGAGCTAAATCTTACATTTGAGAAGATAAACAGATAAACAATTTGAGAAGATAAACATAGAATAAAGAGAATGGTGACTTCAGGGAAAGATCCAGCCTAGTTAAGTTTCCAACTTATGGAAACTAATGAAGACCTTATAACCAGGTGTGGTAGGTCAGATATATAATCCTAGTCTCTGGGAAGGCAGAGGCTGGTGGATACCTGAGTTTGAGGTCAAGCTGATCTAGAGATCTAGGACAGCCAAACTTAGGCAGTGAAATACTGAAAACAAGTCACTATGTAATTAAATGAGAGGTCCATGTGCCAGTTGCAATGAGCAGAAGAACTTGGCAGTTTCAGACACATAGTTCTATGATGTGGGATGCCACTCTGTATGCTGTGAATAGTTTTTATTACCATTGGTTAATAAAAAAAAACTGCTGTGACCTATGGCAGGGTGTAATATAGTAGGGTGGGAAATGCAAGCACAGGTAGAGATAGAAAAAAGGTGGAGTCAGAAAAATGCTATGTAGCTGTCAAAGAAGGATGCCAGAAGTTTATAGGTAAGCCACAGCCTTGTGGCAATACATAAATTAATAGAAATATGTTAATTTAAGATGTAAGAGCTAGCTAGGAATATGCCTGAGTCATTGGCTAAACAGTCTTGTAATTAATATAGTTTTGGGGTAATTATTCAGGTCTGGGTGGCCAAGAAATGAAAGAGCACTCTCTGTCTACATAATGGCACCCAAATGTTTGGTAAGAATTTCCACATAAAGCCTAAGAAAGCTTTTAAGAAAAGGAGTGTATATAGAAAAGAACAGAATCAAACGCAGCTTCTTGGCAGCAGCATTGTCTTCTATGAGCTCTGATTGCTAGAAAAAAGCAGAGGCATAATTTCTTTAAGAGGTTCAGCATAAGCAACAAAGACCTTGTAGATCTTTTAAAATACTCTGCTATCAAACACTTACATGTTGTTTATGAGCAGCCAGAAGCAAGCTTCTTGGTGGTGGCATGTACCTAGAAACTCCACAGAGTTGTGGCAATTAATGTGACTCCTCTCAGTATCTTTATCATGAATCTAGACTCTCAAAAAGCTAAAAAAAAAAATGGGGTGGGGACAGCTGCCAAAGCTGAAGCTTTAATTCTAGCCATATAACTTAGCAAAGTAAAGACTCATGTGCTTGGGAAAAGACAGAGATATACAGTAGAGACAGATTCAGATGAAAGAAAAAAAGCTCTCAATGGTTTATAGTGATTTTTAAAATGTATGTAAGTTTGGTAAGAGAGGGAAAAGATTATAGACAGTTATAAAAAGAAATAAATAGCTTTAAAAATAAAGCAAATTCTTAAAGAGACAATAAAAGTAATATAAAAGAGAAGTAAAAATAATAAATATTAAAATGTAATAGAGGAAAAAAGCCACATAAAGATGGAAAATACACAGAGTCTGGACTATGTATACTACTGTGTTTTCTTTAAATTTTTGACTGTTAAAGAGCCTCTGTAGAGAGGCGTTTGACTGTGGGAATTGATAAGCTAAACCAAGATATATATGTTAGAGGTATCTTGACTTCAAAATTTTAGTCTAAGGATATGTTACTTTGAAAAAGAGGTTCTGCTTTTGTTTCCATAGAATATGAGAACTTATGGATTCCTTCCAGGCTAATGTGTTTTGATGGAATAAGTCTCCCTGAAAGGTCTCCATGCACCCTAAAAATACTTTGCCCAACAAAACAGGAAGCAGTTTGGAGGAAAGAATGCCCAAACTTCCAAAATTATTGCTTATAAATGTTCATTTTTATTTAAAGGAGGATGTAATATAGAAATGAATACTTTACATTGGTATGGATCTTGTTAACAGGGACCTTGAGTACCAGTGTCAGCACCTTGTCAGGGCTCAGAATTGGATGTCAAGAATCTGAGGGTAAAAAACATAACTCAAGTACATTACCTATGCATCTTCTTTATTTTTCGTACAAGGGGAAAATTGAAGTAAAGGGGGCAAGGAGGAAAGGAAGAATAAGAAGAGTAAGGGGAAGAGTAAGGAGAAGAAAGAAGGAGAGTAAGGGGAAGAAGTAGAAGTATAGAGAAGAAGAAAAGTAAGGGTTGATCTCCACAAGGTTTCTGGTTTTTACCAACATAGTTGGAAAATTCCACAAGCAAGAAAAATGATAATATGCATATCTAAATCACAAAAGGGGTCAGGTAGAACCTGACAAAGCAGTACTCTGGAACAGGTGACCCAACACAGGAAAGGCCATTCCAAACCATTAGATAAAATTACTAAGAAGCCCTGAATTCTGGATTTATTCATTCTCCTCATCTAATCTCATTTGTGATAACCAGCTTTGAGGATGCCCAGATTTGTTTGTTAGCAAAGGTGGAACATGCTGCCTTTCTGCTGAGTGCCTGTCTTCTATAGAAATTTCTGTGAGATCTGTTGTCATGTAAATAGACTAAATATTATAACTATAATTCTTGTTTAGTGACTGTTTTATTGGGGTGGGGGAAGGAGGGCACATGGGGGAAACAAGGGATAGAAGAACTTGAGGAAATGGGATGATAGAGATGGGGGAAGGACAGAGACAGAGAGCAAGGAAAGAGATATCTTGATTGAGGAAGTGATTATGGGGCCAGCAAGATACCTGGCACTTGAGATATTCCAAGGAATCCACAAGGATGACCTCAGCTAACACCCTAAGAAATATTAGACAGGGTTCCTGAACTGGTCTTGCCCTGTAGTCAGATTGATGACTATCTTTAATGTCACCATAGAGCCTTCAGCAACTAATGAAAGAAAGACAGAGATCTACAGTGGAGTACTGTGCTGAGCCCCCAAAGTCCAGTTGAAAAGTGGAAGGAGTGGAAAGATTGAGAATATAAGCAAAAAGGTCAAGACCATGATGGGGATACCCACTGAAACAACTTATCTAAGCCTTACAGCAAGGGAACCAGCAAAGGAACAAACTATGCACTCTGAATGTGGTTAATAGTTATATGGCTGGGGCAGACTGTGGGGCCACTGGCAGAGAGACCAGGATTTATCTCTACTGCTTGTATTGGTTTTGAAATCCATTCTGTTTGAGGGGATACATTTCTCAGCCTACATATAGTGGGGAGAAACTTGGTCCTGCCTCTAAGCAATGTGCTTGACCTTGTTGACCCTCCATGGGAAAGCTTACCCTCTCTGAGGAGTGAATGGGGACAAGGTGGGGGGGAAGGTGAATGAATGGGAAGAGAAGAGGGAGTGGGAACTGGGATTGGCATGTAAAATAAGAAAAGATAGTTTTATAAAAAAATTCATTAACAAATTAAAAAAACAATTGTTTTGTTATATGTAATTTTACTATTTTAAAGTTAAAATATTATTTAAACAGAAAATAGGAGGTGATGTGGGGTGCTGTGAATAGGTTTTATTATTATTGGTTAGTAAAGACGTCACTGTGGCCTATGGAAGTGCAGAATACAACAGGGTCAGATATGTAAACACAGATAGTGAAGGAAAGAAGGTGAAATAAAAAAAAAATGTAGCTGCCTAAGAAGAAGGATGCCAGAATCTTACCAGTTAGAAACAGCCTTGTAGCAATATACAGATTAGTAGAAATGGGTTAATTTAAAATGTAAGAGCTAGCTAGAAATATGCCTGAGTCATTGGTCAAATGGTGTTATAATTAATATGATTTTGTGTAATTTTTCAGGTCTGCATGGGTCATGAAACAAAAGAATAGTCTCTGTTTATTTGATGCCATATATGTGTCAGGGCTGTACATGAGAAAAGACCTAGTGAAGCTGTGAAGTTGAAGCCTCAGTTGCCTTGGAGAACCCAAGATGTTTGAGATGTCAGAATTATGGGATGCCTGGTGAGGAGAATTGTTAATAGGGAGTGGAACAAACCAAAGGGAAAGAAGTGTATTTCAGTTTTAAAAAACTGAATGGAGTTGGAGATCTGAAGAGTGTTTTCACGTCAGACATGAATGAAGAGGCAGAGTTTGGAGTTTGTCCTGCTGAATTTTGGTCTTGCTTTGGTCCAGTATCTAATCACTATGATCCGTTCCCTTCATAAATAATGACCATTTATAACCTTAGTCATTATATGATGGTTGGATGTGATCTACTTTTTTTAATTTTTATTTTTACAGTTGATTACAGTTAAGAGACAACATAAATCTTAAAGGAAATTTTGAACTTTGAAACAAGTTTGAGACTGCTATAGTCAATGGTGACTTTTGAAGTTAGACTAAATGCCTTTTCGCATTACGATATGGCTATAAGCTTTTGGGAGCCAACGACTGGAATGTGACAGTTTGAAAGAAAATGATCTCCAAAGAGAATGGCAATATTAGGAGATGTAGCCTCACTGAAATAGGTTTAACATTGTTGGAGGAAGTGCATCACTGTAAAGGTGGACATTGAGGTTTACTGTGTTCAAGATATTTCCCAGTGTCTCAGCCAATTTCCTGCTGCCTGCAAGATGCAGGACTCTTAGCTACTTCTCCACCACGATTGCCTGCATAACCACCAAGCTCTCTATCATGATGGTAATGATTGAACTTCTCAAAATGTAAGTGAAATCCCTCAATTCAATGTTTTCTTTTAAAAGAGTTTCCATGATGAGGGTGTCTCTTCACAACAATAAGAAACCCAAGAGAGGTAGGGTATCATTAATTCTCTAATAGGTGAATCTAACTACAAAATTAAAAATAAACAATAAGTGAGCACATAGTTATACCTGATGAAACATCAGTCACCAAAAATTCCAGGGGGAAATGATGGTGGTATTGGGTCCTCTGAAGAAAAAAGGGGTGATATGTATGCCATTTAGAATTTTTTTTTATTGAGAAAAGGAAAAAAAAAAAGAAGTTTCCCCCTCCTACCAGCCTCCCATTTCCCTCCCCCTCTTCCACCCTTCTTCCCCTCCCCCCTCATTTCCCCCTCCCTCTCCAAACCAAAGAGCAGTCAGGGTTCCCTGTCCCGTGGAAAGTCCAAGGACCTCCCCCCTCCGTCCATGTCTAGAAAGGTGAACATCCAAACTGGCTAGACTCCCACAAAGCCAGAACATGAAGTAGGATCAAAACCCTGTGCCATTGTCCTTGGCTTCTCA
>NC_022021.1:20430148-20431151 GCF_000317375.1 Microtus ochrogaster
GCTGTAGCAAAGGAAAAAAAAGCTCAGTCATTTTGAAATGCTGGTTTTCTGGGTCATGCCCCAGCAAGAACTCTGACTCTTTCAGGCAGGAGGTCTGGATACAGGGCATTCAGATGGGATTTGTGAGACAGAATGCTGCAGCTTGCTTAATGGCAATGTGGTCCAGCTATGTGCCTGGAAGTAGGGTGGTGTGTATGGCTCTCAGAAGCAGTGAGCAGGTCCATCATGTTGAAATGGGTGGGTCAAGCAGGCACTTCCGTATTTCCAATACTAATGGTACAGTTTAAGTTTTAAGAAGCACTTAGCATTTTAAAAAGTGCTCCTGGACAGTGAAGAATTACAGATATGCAATAAAGATAAATACAGAAGAGTCATAGTGTTGGATAAATGTTTGTAGAGTTAAAAGAAAGAAGAAATAGAATATAAAGAGTCATAAAATAAAGTTAATCCATTGAAAATAGTTAAAGAGACAGAGTACAGACAGTCATAGATTAAAAGGAGTAAAGAAAAATAAGATGCATAAAAATGGAAAATTCATAGAGAGTCTGGATTATGTATATTATTGTGTCTTCTTTGAATTTTTTTGAGTGTAAAGGAGTTAAGTACAGAGAGACATTTCATTGTATGGACTGCTAAGTTAAACCAACATAAAGGTATCATGATTCCAAAATTTGAGTCTAAGGATATGTTGCTTTGGAAAAGAGGTTCTTCTTTTGTTTTCACAGAAGATGAGAACCTTTGGATTGTGTCCAGACCAATATGGTTTGATGGAACAAGAGCCCCTGAAAGATTGTTATAAATACTCCTACAACGAAAAGAACTTTGGGTGACTGTCCAGGCAGTCTGTGTCAATTCTAGAGTTTTGGAAGTTGCTTAAAATGTATTTCCTGTTTTTGGGTCTGGCTTACCTCACTCAGGATAGTGTTTTCTATTTCCGTCCATTTGCATGCAAAATTCAAGAAGTCATTGTTTTTTACTGCTGAGTAGTACTCTAATATGTATA
>NC_022021.1:20433043-20433444 GCF_000317375.1 Microtus ochrogaster
CCTGGTCTATAGCATGGGAGGAGGAAGGCAGAGTGAGAGAGACACCATGGAGCCATGGCCAGAATCAGACATGCTGAAATTTTGCTGGTAAGCCACTGCCACATGGTGATACACAGTTTAATGAAGATAGGTTAAATTAATATGTAAAAGTTAGCCAATAAGAAGATAGAGCTAATGGACCAAGTGGTGATTTAATTAATACAGTTTCTCTGTAATTACATTGGTTCTGGGCAGCTGGGGTAAACATGCAGCCTCCTTCCAACAGTCTGTAAAAATAGCTGTTTCTGAGGTACGGTAGAGGCAAAGAATCTAAATAGATCTATTTAGATTAAAGAAAGACAAATGAAAAAGACTTGGGTACCCTTGTTGTTAAGTCTTTATTGTGTAGCTTCTGACATTAC
>NC_022021.1:20433544-20441344 GCF_000317375.1 Microtus ochrogaster
AATCTAAATAGATCTATTTAGATTAAAGAAAGACAAATGAAAAAGACTTGGGTACCCTTGTTGTTAAGTCTTTATTGTGTAGCTTCTGACATTACTAGAAGACACAAACCCACAACAAACTACCTGACTTTCTAGTTCTTACAATCTATCTGCACTCTCTTGTGCAATATTCCCTGAGTCTTATTTGTGTGAATGTTTTGTACATTTATGTCTCCTGGTTTGGGCTCCACACTTTGTATTTCAGTTGGTTTTAGTTTTTTTTTTTCCCTGCTCATTGTCTGTGGCAAAGAGAAGTTTTCTTGTATAGGAGTAAAGACTACATTTGTCTGTGGGAATAAGGAAAACCTTTATAGGCTTTTGATAGGAATTTTGATGGTTTAGTGAATTAGTAACTATAAATTATCCTTCAATAAAGATGACTTCAATAGCACTGCATAAGCAAGTATGTTTCTGGGACCAGGCACATTTCCTTCTTTTTGTGTGGGTTGTAAGTCAATTCAAAGAGCTTCAGCAATCCCCAAGGCATATTCATCCCTACTGCACCCTCAGAGTTATCAAACCATGCTGGTCACTGATTTTGATCATAGTTGTCATAACTGGGTAGGACTGCTAGTTGTCTCCTTTCAGTAGAACCTTGCACAAACCTGAAAATGGGCATCAGTGAGTATTCCAAAGTGGATGGGGAAAAACCTATAAGGACTGAACCCTACAAAATAAGATAAGGCAACTACCAAAATTTGGGAATAGAAGAGGTGTTATTTTCCAGGAAAGAACATACCAATTTGTTGCCAGGTGCCAAATTAACAGCCCTGAAAGATAATGCAATATTACACAGGTTGAGCAAGCTATATTTAGGAATGTACTATACATATATGCATGCAGTAATGACTAATGAAAAGGAAGACATGAACTTGAAGGAGAGTGGGTAGACATATGCAGAAGGATTTGGAGAGAAGAAAAGAAAGGGAACGTGTTGTAATTATATTTTTTAATTTGAATCACTTCTATTTTTTATTTTTAAACAATGTTATCTCATTTTACACACTAATCCCAGTTCTCACTTCCTCCCCTCATCCTACTACTGCCACCTTCCGTCTACTTCACCCTCCATCCACTCCTCAGAGGGGATAAAACTTCCCATGGGGAGTCAACAGCGTCAGTATATCACTTTGAGGTAGGGCCAAGGACCTCCCCCTATATCTAGGCTGAGCAAGGTATGCTTCAAAAAGCCAGTTATGTCCTTGTTCCACTACCCATGTCCCTAGAGACTTTCCCAGTCATACAACGGTCAGCCACATGCAGAGAGCCTAGTTTGGTCCTATGCAAGTTCTCCCGCTGTTAGTCCAGGGTCAGTGAGCTCCAACTAGCTCAGGTCAGGTGTTTCTGTGGGTATCACCACTATGGTTTTGACCCCTTTGCTCATACTATCACTCCTCCCTCTCTCTGACTGGATTCTGGGAACTTGAACTACTGCTAGCTATGGATCTCTACATCTGCTTCCATTAATTGTTGAATGAAGGCTGCATGATGACAATTAAGTTAGTCATCAATCTGATTACAGGAGAAGGCCAGTTAGGTACCCTATTCACTATAGCTTAAGATTATAGCTGGGGAAATCTTTATGGATTCCTGGAAATTTCCCTAGTGCCAGATTTCTTGCAAGCCCCATAATGACTCCTTCATTCAAGATAACTCTTTCCTTGCTCTACTTCTTTGTCCTCCCATCTTAGCCATCCCATTTCCTCATGTTCTCCTTCCCCTTCCCATTCTTCCCTTTCCCTCTCCTTCTACCCTCCCTTCCCCTAATTCCCCTAATTTTCTCAGGAGATCTTGTCTATTTCTTCTTCCCAGGAGGATCCATATATGTCTCTATAAGTGTTCTCCTTGTTTCCTAGCTTCTATGGGTTCATAGACTACAGGCTGATTATCCATTACTTTATGTGTAATACCCACTTTCGAGTGAGTACAGACCGTGTTTGTCATTCCAGTTTTGGGTTACTTCACTCAGGATATTTTTTTTCTGGCTCTATCCATTTGTATACAAATTTCAAGATGCCATTTTTATTTTTGACCACTGAGTAGTACTCCATTGTGTAAATATACTACATTTTTAATCCATTCTTTGTTTCAGGAGTATTTAGGTTGTTTCCAGGTTCTGTTTTTTGTGAATAATGCTGCTATGAGTACAGTTGAACAAACATCCTTATGGTATGATTGTGCATCCTTTGAGTATATGTCCAGGAGTGCTAGTGATAGGCCTTGAGGTAGATTGATTCCCAATTTTCTGATAAACCACCATACTAAATTTCAAAGGGGCTGTATGAGTTTGCACTCCCACCTGTAATGGAAAAGTGTTCCCCTTACTCCACATCCTCTTCTGCATGACCTATCATTGGTATTTTTGATCTTAGCCATTCTGACTGGTATAAGATGATATCTCAGAGTTGTTTTGGTTTTCATTTCCTTGATGGCTAAGAATATTAATCAATTCCTTAAGTGTCATTAATCTATTTCAGATTCTTCTGTTGAGTATACTCTTTAGATCTGTAAACCATTTTTAATTGGATTATTTGGTATTTTGTTGTCTAGTTTCTTGAGTTCTTTATATATATTTGGAGATCATTCCCCTACTCAATGTGGGGCTGGTGAAGATCTTTCCCCGTTGAGTTGGCTTTAATGACTTTGTCCTATTCCTTACAGAAGCTTTTCGGTTTCAGAGGGTCCAATTTATTTATTGTTGCAATCAGTGTCTGTGCTACTGGTTTTATAATTAGGATGTTGTCTCCTGTGGCCATGCACTCAAAGCTTTTTCCTACTTTCTATTCTATGAGGTTATATGTGGCTGGATTTATGTTGAGGTTTTTGATTCATTTGGACTTGAGCTTTGTGCATGGTGATAGATGTGGATCTATTTGCATTCTTCTACATGCGGACATCCAGTTTTGTCAGCACATTTGCTGCTGATGCTTTCTTGTTTGAACTGTATAAACTTTAGCTTCTTTGTCAAAAATCAGGTCTTCATAGGTGTTTGAATTAATATCAGGGTCTTCAATTCAATTCTATTGGTTCACCTGTCTGTTTTAGCTAATACCACACTGTTTTCATTACAGTAGCTCTGTAATAGAGCTTGATGCCAGTGATAGTGATGCCTCTGGAAGTCCCTTTATTGTACAGAATTGTTTGTGCTATCATGTTTTTTTTCTATTACAATACATTTTTTAAGTATTAGAAATGATGCACATGAACAATTATATTTCCTTTAAAGGAATTTCTGTCCTTCAAAGGTTGGAGTAAGAAAAGAGGACCAAACATTGGTACCATAAAGTGGGCAGAAAGCCTAGTTGGCATAGAGTCTAAAACTGAAGTGTTAGATTTTAAATTGCTAGTTTGGTTTTACATACACGTAGTTTCAGACTGCAATGAACCATTTGAATGGAAATGATGTCCAGTAGGCGTGGAGAAAGATGGGAATTAATGTCTAAGAAGACAGAGCTGAAATTGTCCATAGTTTAGACTTTATTCACACAGAGTTGTAATTTGGGGCTGTAAAAATAAATTAGCCTGGAAGAAAAGTGTAGAGAAAACAATAGAAGATTGAACAAGCCAGTGTTCTGAGCAAGGTAAAAAGACAAAATCTAAAGCACTGGGCTATATTCCCATCCTGAAGTTCATTTAGGTAGCTACATTTTCATTGGTAAATTAAGGTAATTTTCTGAATAATTAAATAACTGCACAAAGCTTTAGTCCAAATTAAGTAGATATTTTATACAAAAGAATTTCTATTATATATGAGTAAGTCTATTATTGGTTCAGGTTTTCAGCATACCTCAGTAAATGGGCTGGTTACAGGTGATTTTCCCTGTTAAGACTATTTAAGAAATAAAACAAGCCAGAAAACATTGCCTACTGATATACTTGTCATTACCTTTCTCTGGGATTTTCAAACTTTGTAATTTGGGATTTTAGTATAAGGTGAATGAACAAACAGGAGAACATAATGTATATTAAACTAGCTTGTATGTTACACTGTATATAAGTTCCAGTGATGGAAAACTTCAGAGAAAGCATTACCTCTCACCAAGGACTCAAAAATATACTCAAAACTCTCACATAACAGGCACAGTAATCTTTGAAACAAAATTAGGATATTCATGACTTATAGGTCAAAATCCAAACCTTGAAACACATGCAAGAGGCGAACAACCCCATAAGTGAAGGGAAATGGGTCTTGTTCATGGCAGGAGTCACTAGAAAGACACTAACAACAGCCCATTCATACCTCAGTTGGCACACACTACTTTGGAAAAATCGAACCATTCAGATCTAGGAAATTGATGCTTTTGTTTTCCTTTGTTTTTAGAGATGATAACACTGCCAATGATTATTGTATAAAGATCATAATCTAGGAAGCATTATACAAAACCATAAGAAATGTCACATTTGAACTGACAAATGAACTTGATACAATCCTAATCTGGGTCATTTTGTGGCAAAGTGTGAATGTTACTCTAGCAACCAAAAGAATATTTCTACTTTTCACCTTAAATATGCCCCCCCAAACTAATTGAGGCACTTCAATAAAAATCTTAAGAAGAGGACCCTGGATGCTTCCAGAAATACTCAACATAACCCTGCTTCTTCTGGGTAAGAGTAACAACAACTTACAGCCTGGCAAGGAGTAGGGATGCAACAGGGACTCAGCACCAAGGAAATCAGCATATATTAGTGTTTTTCAAGGCTCACAAACATTATTTATGATATCATCCAAACTCCGATGGTATTTCATAATATTGTTTATATATATTTATTTTTCCAAATCCTTATTTTGTGTTATCATTCTGGCTTTGTTTAAGTATTTAAAGTATTGGCCCCCAGGTTTCTCAACCATAGCTCTTCATCTAAGCCACAGGATATATAAAATAACTCAAGTAATACAGTGAGTATCAAGTTGGAATCAGAAATTCATTCATTTCATGCATTGTGTGGCTTATGGGTAAGCTCCTGAGCAATGTTGAATGGCCTGTGATTGGAGATAAAGGGTTGAACCTAACAGAATCATGACTGTGGAAGAGACAGGAACTTTCAACCTTGTTGAGCTAGAGTGATGTGAGACTAGAATTACTGGCAAGCCTGTTCCTTATTCCTCTCAAGGGTATCAGAGTGATTGAGAAAGGTAGTTTTCAGAAAGGAATGGACACGTGGAGTCATATATAAAATCTAAAAGAAGAGCCAGAGAGGGCTGACAGCTCTTGGAAGCATAAAAATCAAATTCAAATCCATGTGATTAGTTTTTCCTTGGTCATTTTTATCACATGAACATGACAAGTCCTGAATAACATCATAGTAATATATATTTGCAACAAATAAATACATAAAAGGACCTTTAATACTAAAACCATCAGGTTGAAACTAATTATATACATATATATATATATATGGGGTTTGAGGGCTGCCTTAGCAGTTAAGAGAGCTCTCTGTTCTTCCAGAGGACCTGAACTTGGTCCTTAATACCCACATAGTGCCTCACAACAACCTGAAACCCCAGTTGTAGAGGATTTGATGCTCTCTTCTGTTATCCTCAGTATTGCGCGCGCGCACACACACACACACACACACACACACACACACACAAATCCATAATAAATAAAATCTTTAGAAAATAATCTCTTAATCTCACTTTGTAATAATAACAGTACTTTATTTTATATAAAATTTTTTCAGATTCTATAATAATAAGCTTGTGGTAATTATAAAATAAAAAATACATCATTTAGTAAACTAAGGTTTAGAGAGATTCAAAGATTAGCACACAACTATATTTATAGCAGATGTTAAATAAAAGTGAGCTCACTTATCGCTACTGCTTGTACTGTCTTTTTTAGAACCTGTTCTCCTTGGATCGATACCTTGCTCAGCCTAAATGTTATGGGGAGGGCCTTGCCCTCTCTGTGTAGGGGTGGGAAGGTAAGTAAAGGGAATAGGAAAGGGGGAGGAGGTGGGAACTTGGATTAGTATGTATAATTAAAAGAAGATACTTTTTCTTTTTCAAAAAAATAAAGTAAAAACAAAGAAACTCAAGCTCCTTCCTCTTCTTTATATTTTAGCATTTTAAGGGCAAAGAATTGAAACTTTGTTCCTTTTTAAAATTGTGTGTGTCTACTCACATGTGTTTGTGTACACATACATTTGTATAAATACTTATAGAGGCCAACCTTAGATGTCAATTCCCAAAAGCCATCTCATCTATCTTTACTCATTTCTGATGGAGGAGGGTCATCTGTCTATGTGTTTCTCTTATTGGTTAATAAAGAAACTGCTTTGGCTTTTTGATATGGCAGGATTTAGATAGGTGGAGTAGACAGAACAGAATGCTGGGAGAAATAAAGCATAGTTGGTCAGACCCCATGGAGCTAGCCACCAGGTCAGACATGCTGAATCTTCCCCAGTAAGCCACCACCTCGTGGTGCTACACAGATTACTAAATGTGGGTTAAAGCAAGATGTGAGAATTAGCCAATAAAAGGCTGAAACTAATGGGCCAGGCAGTGTTTAAATGAATACAGTAGCTGTGTGGGATCTGGGCAGGACAAAAAGCAGGCATGCCTGCAGCTCCTTCTTCACATTTCTTTCTTCTTTCTTTTATTTTCTTAATTCCTTTACTTTGTTGACAGGGTTTCTCACTAGGTCCTGAGTTTCACCAATTACACTACACTTCTGACCATCAAACCCTGGAAATTCTCTCAGCTTCCAGAATTTGGATTACAATTATGCACCTGTACACCTGGCTTATTACAAGGATCCAAAAGATCAAACTAAGGCCCTCAGGCTTAAGTGGCAATTATTTGGGAATGAGCTATTTTCTCAACTTTATTTTTAATATTTGATAATTTAGACTTACACACTTTTTGTCATTTGAATGGATTTATGATATATAGGGTGATATTTTAATCCATGAAGACATAAGAAACTACTAAGGGTAATTAATATATCCCTCCATTCAACACTTGTTTAAGGTGTGTTCATTTAAATTCCTTAACCCTAAGCATTTCACAATATAATGCATTACTATTAACTATAACCACCTTGTACTACAAAACATCAGTGCTTTCTCTCTTCTCAAATGATAATGTTACATCTATTGAACAACATCTATCCTGTGCCCTACAGAATGTTAACTATTCTTCTCTTGATTTCCATGAGCTCTACCTTGGAACTGCTCTCAGACTGACAGTATGTGATTCTTGTCTGTCTTGTCCAATGTTTCATTTTAACATAGCATTCTACAAGTATATACATTTGTCACAACATTTTTTCATTTCATAACTGAATAGAACTGTTTTCTATTCATATTTGGGCATAAGATTTTTTAAAAAATTAAATTCGTATGTTTTATACTACTAACATAGTATTAACCACAAGATGTATTTACCCCAAAAAGAGGGAATTAATTTTTGTATGAAAGCAAAAATATGATTGGGACAAGTTTTCCCTGAGGGAGGGCAAAAGACATGCAATTGATGTGGGGTTCTCCTCTGTATGCTGTGAATACCATTGGTTGATAAAGAAACGTCTTGAGCCCATGATAGGGTAGAAAAGAGATAAGTGGGGAAAACTAAACTAAATGCTGGGAGAAGGAGGGCAGAGAAAAGTCGCATAGCCCCACCAGAGACAAACACAGGAATGGTGTAACTTTACCAGGTTAGCCACAGCCATGTGGTGATACACAGATTAATGGAGATGGGTTAAATTAAGATGTAAGAGTTAGCCAATAAGAGGCTGAAGATAATGGACTAAGCAGTGT
>NC_022021.1:20442230-20443948 GCF_000317375.1 Microtus ochrogaster
TAAGTACAGAGAGGCATTTCATTGTACATATTGCTAAACAAACATATATGTTTTAAAGGTTTCTTGACTTCAAAATTTGAACCTAAGAATATGTTGCTTTAGAAAAGAGGTTCTTCTTTTGTTTCCACGGAGGATAAGAACCTGTGGATTGCTTCCAGACTAATATTGTTTGATAGATCAAATCCCCCTGAAAGGTTGGCATGAACACCCCCCAAAAATTACTTCACCCAACTGCTGACTGAGATGAACCTAACACACAGGATACACCCTGAAAAACCTGAATAACAGTATCCCAATGAGCAGGAAGTAGTCTGAACTGCTGGGTAGCCAGGAAACAAACAAGCAGCCTCCTTACAACATACAATTTAGTGTTAGGAGAGAAGACCATGAAGTTAGGAGTAAAAGTCAGTCTTACTACTCAAAGTCAAATGGATCAAGGCATATAGATATGCAAGTGAGTGAGGGAAGGTCACCATAGCAACAGTGGAAACCTTCCAGAGTCACTACAGGAAGAGGGCAAGCAGAATTGATTCCCTCCTTGGCACTCACTGGGGCTGAGATCAGGACATAAGAAAATATCCCTATAAATTATGCTATATATTGAAAATATTGTCTTTGTAGAGTGATGAAGGCACCTATAGCAGACAAAAGTAGAAGAAAATTATAGTGAAAAAAACTCTCTTTTTTCATAAAATAGGAAAACTCAGAGGTCTGAAAGGAAAAACCTCCTTAGTTAATGTCAAGGAAATGGGCTTTCAGGTACAATACATATTTAAGTTCTTGTGTCCAAGTGGATAGTTAGGAGACATGTAATTTTAAATCTTATCAGAAATCCCTGTGAGCTTGGATCAGGCCATATTTAACTTAAAATTCATCACTTTCTACAAAGTACTAGTGTAACTAGAAAGACTAAGAAACAGCCAGCACATTACGTTCTAAACACTACAGGATTTTTAGAACACCTCCCCACCCTAAGCTCTGCCCACTATCCAACTTGCCCTTGGGGGATGTACACAAACAAGTATTCAAACTAGATAGGGCAGCAATGACAAACCAAAATAATGGTTTCACCCATGCTAGGTTTGATAAAACAATGAATCAATTATTACTGAGTTTATTCACAGAACATGGATGGGGGATCTTATAGGAGCAAGAAAAGCCAGCTGTGTAACCTCATTATACACTAAAAGACTAAGGGGCAATGACTCACCTAACTCACACCCTAGAGTTTCAGTTTAAGCCAATGCCAACCAAGAGTCTCCCTTCAGAGAAATTGCTTTATGTGTACATAACCTTAGGAAAGATACCTTGGAAGATAGAACATTCTGAGTTCCCCAAGGTTAGCAAATTTCATGAAGTTTCCTGAGCCCAGTGAGTAATGTGAGTTTAGGTATTGCTGGATTAAATTCTCCACTTCACACAACCCACAGTCATCTGAGAAGGAAGACTCCAGAAGGTTGCCCTGATTGGATTGGCTTGTGGGACTATCTATGGGGAATTGTTTTGATTTTTAATTGATGTAGGAGACCACAGGTCACTGTGGCTGGTGATATTTCCTGGGTAGGTGGTCCTGAGCTGTATGGTAAAAGCTAACTATGGATGAGCCTCTATGCAAACAGCAAGCAGCATTCCTCCATCGCTTCTTTGTAGCGTTCTTTTTTTTTTAGAGGTAACTTTTTTTTTTATTGAGAAAAGGAGAAAAAAAAGACAAGTTTCCA
>NC_022021.1:20444377-20449131 GCF_000317375.1 Microtus ochrogaster
CCTTCTGCTCCTCATTGGGACCTTGGGAGCTCAGTCCAGTGCTCCAGTGTGGGTCTCTGTCTCTATCTCCATCCATCATCAGATAAAGGTTCTATGATGATATGCAAGATATTTGTCAGTATTGCTATAGGTTAGGGTCATTTCAGGTTCCCTATCCTCAGCTGCCCAAGGAACTAACTGGCGTTCTTGATTGCATTCCTGCCCTGATGTTCCTAAATGCTAACTGGGACCTGTAACTGAAATGCCCCTTCCTCTCTAGGCTGGTTTTGAACTTTGTCACAGTAGAATGGACCTAGAATACTTCCTGGGTCACAAAATTTCCTCTTTCTCCCTAGAGGGGGTGTTTCAATTTAAAACAATACTGCAAATATTGCACTCTAGTATTCCAGTTTAGAACCAATCCAGAATGTTTGTTTTGAAGGTTCTAGGATGAGTGTCATAAAATTACAGTATTTTTCTTTTAATACAGGAAATATATATTTCATGATGTTTTTCTGGTTGTATTAGAAGCTTCTATTAGAACTAGAAGCTCAATTAAGGAGACTTTAAATAATAGGGGGAAAAGCCCTCATTTCAACCTAACATTAAAGAATTCTTTTACTTCATGAAAAGTAAGACTGAGTTCCTGTAATAAAGCGCAGACATTTTCCTAGCCTAAAACTAATGTTGATATCAGCGGTCTTATAAAACTTTTTCTGCTTTCAAAACCAACAGGTAACTTAAGATCACTAAAATGCTAATGGCCATTTTCTGTCCTTTTACATTTTTAAAAATCTGCTGTGTTGTCAATAAAGTAAAACAATAAAGTGTATTTGTAGCCCTCCTGTTTCCAGTGTTTGTTTTTGGGTATGACCTGACAGGATATTTGCAATATTCTCAGTGTAAAATATCTTATTATTCACAGCATTTTTTGAATTTTAAAGCAGAGCAAGAATATTTTAGTTGATAAAACATTTATTGGAGTAAATAATGCTTGTGCTCAGCACAATTTATTGTCTGCTTAAAACAAAGCAGAACAAACAAACAGAAACAAGATGTGATGTAGTTCTGATGAGTCAGTTGTTCCTTACAGTCTTGATCGTAAGGCCCAAGAAAGGGAGTTTACACAAACTATTATTTAAATATGTAATAGTACAAATATACTTGTTTGCTTGCTTTGAATAGACTTTAAATTTAATTTAAAGTCTTCGGGCAATTAGGAACGAGAAATTTTTATCTCAAAACCGGTCAGTTAATTGGACACTTTATTGTCTTTGAGGAATTTAAGCAAATAATAGTACAAACAACGTTAAGAATACACCACCCATAGCAGAGGGCACTATCGACCATGGATTACTGTCAGATAAAGCGCCAAGTAGGCTTCCCATGACCCTAGATCCATGCATATGCTGACAACATGGAGTGGACTCAGAGGGTGGAAGGGAAACATGGTGGTAGATATAAGAGGAATAGAAGGGAAGGGAGTGACCAGAACCTTATGATTTTGTTGATAGTCCCAAACAATGATGTTTTCATAAAGAATCTGTTTCATACCTAAGTATGCCCAGCATGGCTCTATTTAACTGCTCATTTATTTATTTTATGATGTAGGTCTTCATCTCATATGTTAAGTGATTAAATATGAATTGTACATAATGTTTGAAAATTTTACTTTATTATAGGAGGCAGTAAACAAGTTTCTCTGCTTAGTCAAGATAAATTCCCATGCTTACTAGCTCCAATATTTTCTCAATTAGGTAACGTTCTACTATTACTGAGCATACAAAGGACAAAAGCCAAGGAAACAGAAATTAAATAAGTTGTGGACACAAGCCCTGGGTATCAGAGACAGACTTGGACATAGTATCTAAGTTTCAGTTCTTTTTTCATTTTGTGAGTTCATATTTATATGTATATGTATGTGTCTATGTTTACAGGTCTGGGCACACATGAACAGAATGTGTACAAACACTTGTTTAAGTGTAGAGATCAGAGAGCAGTGCTGGCTGTCACTCCCAAGTGATTCTTTTTAATCTCTATTTCAGAATAGAAATGTTTCTTTAATAAAAACATATTAATAACATTTGTCTTTCTACATTTCTTAAAGTTCTGGTTTGTCCTTTATACCCTTACTTCATAATCATCTAAATAGATTATATCATCAAAGATGAGTATGCAAGACCAAACTATATAGCCAGTAACACCTGTAGAGAGAAAGCCTCAAAAATAGGTTACACAGACCAACCCCCATACCAAGAACAAAACATTGTTCTATTACTTTTATTTTTTGAGATTAAAAAATAATTACATTTTCTTCTTCTCCTTCCTCCTTCAAAATCTTCCTGTTTACTCTTCCTTGCTCTTCTTCAAATTCATGATCTCTTTTTTCATTAAATGTACTTGTGTGTACATGCACAACATATATATTCCTAATTACTAAGCAATTTTGATACCTTCTAATTTAAAATTGTTTTTTATGGAGAAAGAAAAATTTAGACATCCAGAAATACCAATAATGCATCATTTGCTGAGAGTTTCCAATAATCCTGACGCTGACCATAGCCATTTATTTTCAATATCTTACTTAATCCACACAATAACCATATGACATCAATATTATAAAACTTACACAGCAACATTTAATTCTGAGTGGAAATTTAGACTCACATTCAATTGATGACAGATTTTTTTTTTTTTTGGCATTAACGGTTAAAAAGCTGCATGAAGGCTACATAGGGTACTCTTACTTCAAAGGATGTACTGAATGAACAGATAATGATTAAGTATTCAAGATCACTTTCCAGTGTGAAGGGAGGAAGGAGTAGGGAGAGAAGAAATAGGAAGGGGGATACAAGGAAGGCAGAATAAGCTGAAGGGAAGAAGAAAAGAAAGAAAGCAGGAAGGACGGGAAGGAGGGGCAGTGAGGGTGCTTAGCTGGAAGAAATAGAATAGGGAGGGAGGGATGGACCAGCTGAGGGAGGAGAGAAGGGGGAGGAGGGAGGAAGGGAGAGAGGGAGAGAGGGAGAGAGAGGGGAAGAGAGGGAGAGAAAGAGGGGGGATAGCAACACATATGAAAAGATCAACCTTCCTAATTTCCTTGCTTTGGGACTGGACTTAATCCCAGCCCAGCACACAGCTAAATTGTGGGAACGCGCTATTTTACCAATCAATTAAATACTTTTCTATAATTTTTGCAAGTGTATTCACCACACCTCTGCATGAAACAGAGTCTGAAATTGGGTCAAACACTAAAGGCAAGGAATACTTTTCAGAAACAAAGCATGTCAAGTGGTAACTTTCCTTCCCTTGCCAGCCACGCCTGGGCCACAGGCCAGGAAAGCACTCTCAGATCCTCGGAAAGTCAGCTGAGCCTGAGTGAGACATTGGAAGCTTTCACTTAGCCTGTCATTCTGGATCCCACGCTTCTCTCTGAGCATGGACAAGAGGGAGAGAATACTGAGCAGAGCGGACAACTTGAAACTTTCATTTCCTTGCTACTTAGCGATTTTTCAACAGGAATAATTTGTACATCTCTAACTTCTTTGTTTGGATTGACCTTCCTCTAGAATTTTCTGAATTCCACCATAGAAAATCTTTATACCCAGAAACCGAAGAGACCTCAAGCCAAGCATAAAGGTTTCTATTCAACATCTATTGAAAGGGCCTTACATAGCATTCTATGTAAATAGGCCTATTTGCCTATCCTGCTGGTATATCAGTACCTGTATCTATGCTCACTCCAGGAAAACTTCTAGTGGCAAAAAATCATATGAGAATAATTTCTTGTCACTAATTTTTATGATAATTTATCAAATAGAACACAAGTTATATAACCAAACAGCCTACAAAGGTAATTATGCAGTAAAGAAACCAAGAAATGGAGAAAACTGGCTCCAGGGTTAGGGTGGCCAGGTGTGTAGCACTCCATCCAACAGAGGGAAGAAAGGAATCACTATGGTTCTGTTTTGTGTATAAACAAAAGAATGGATCTGAAATTTGAACTCCATATCTGTGGAGTTTTTGTAGGCATTCTACAAAATTATATTTTGGTGCATAGATGGATGGTTTGTGTGCCAAATAGGCTGCTTCTCCTGAGTGGAGACACCGTCCGGAAACGATTCCTCCATGGCATGCCAGACACCTTCATACTCATTATATGTCATGAGCTCATATATCTAAGCATTTTTACAGGTAAGTTACTTTCTATTTTATGAAAAATGCCACTTGCTGCACTACAGTCTTCAATATCCATGATACAAACTGGCAGCTTAGTGCTTTTCATTCAATATCCAGCAGACAAGCAAATCCCAGGGCTGAGCTATTGATCCAGCTGAGCTCACAAGCAGTATGTCCTTATTCTTCTGGTTCAGTAGCTTTGGATGTAGTATACAAAATAATTTGCTGCATTCTTCAAAGTGATTCTCCCCTGGGGTAGGAATAACACAGTTGGAAAGATGCCAGATATTTCAGTACATCCAACAATAAAAAGAACGTTTTAAATTTTTACTGATATCAAAAATCCTGCTTATTTTATATTTGAAGTAGTATTTAGGTTATTTTGTATTTCCGTGGGGGAAAAGTAAAAAAATATATAAAAATGTAAAGAATATAATTTTAGTTAAATATATTTTAAATCAATTTTAATCTATGTTGCATAACATAACCTGTCACTCATTCTTTGAGTGCTAGAAATTTGAGGACTTAGTCTTCAGGTCACCATTTGCTAACTTGCTGGCCTTCTGATCTTGACTTTTAAAAGTATTCTCCTAATATAT
>NC_022021.1:20449231-20450683 GCF_000317375.1 Microtus ochrogaster
AAAGTTGTGAAACTAAAGGCTACTGTCCTTTCAAAACATTTTTATAATCTCTAACTGTAAATTTTACAAATTTGAGATAATACCAACACAACAAAGGTCTGGGAATAAAATATGAATATATTGAATATAAGTTTATATTAATGACCTGAAACTCAGCCCACAGTAAGTAATAATATTCTAGACACAATAAAAAATATCATACAAAGAACTAAAAATTGATATTAATAAAACATTATTATTTACTTGCTATAATTGCTGGGATAATCTTTAATATTCTACTCATTTCTTATGTATCTAAATTCTGTGTTAATTCCATGATCTTAGCACCAATTTAAAGAGGATATTTATTATGCAAGTGTGGTATAATGTTTTTGTTTAAGAAGAATTCTATTCCTCCCATTTCTTACTACTATAAGCTATATTGACTAATTAATTACTAGGAAAAAATTATAATCTCACAGTTGACATTGATCTTCTTAGGCTACTCAAATCTTAGCTTAAACTATTATTTATGGTTGACTTTCAGTTCATCATGTAGAAACTGGTTTTTTGAAAGTACTGAATATTTAAGCAACGAAAATTGTATTTTCTTAATGCTTACTGGATCAATTTTCATATGAGAATGAGATGCTATGGATATAAATATTAAATTCTCCCTCCCTAATTTTTCATTTGTTCTCTTCTTCTCCCTTACCAGCCAATTGGAATGAATGCTACCAGTATTATATTTTATGATTTATGTCATCCATAAACCTATTTGCCATTAATTATTCTGTTGATATTTAAGTCTTATAATAAGTATAGTTCTCAGCTGGACAGTGGTGGCACATACCTTTAATCCCAGCAGTCGGCAGGCAGAGGCAGGCAGATCTCTGTGAGTTCGAGGCCAGCCTTATCTACAAAAGCTAGTTCTAGAACAGGCACCAAAGCTACAGAGAAACCTTGTCTCAAAAACAAACAAACAAAATAAGCATAGTTTTCACGCATTGTTTTATTAATTGATTGTTTGGTGTCATTAATTGTACTTCACTTTTGATTAGTTTCCCCCCAGGGACTAGCACAATGTTTAAATGAGTGTTTAATATTAAACTCTTGTCTTGAATGTTTGAATTTTATGTATAGCTTTTTTATCACTACCATAGGCAAAAGTCAGAATTTTGGGTCTCCAAACATACCCTGCCTGGCTCCCTGCTCCAAACAGAAATCAATGAGTTAAATACTAGTAAATAGCAGATGTGGAAGATTTTGTCAAGGTGGCCACATTGGGAAGAGTAACAGGTAAATTTTAGTGTTCTCAAGTTTATCTTTTTGTGCTGAGGTAATCTTTAGGTCTAAATAAAAGGAGGATTGAGGCAGAGATAAGAAGTGTGTAATATCCTGGGTGTTTTGTTTTTCCATATAAAGTTGATTATTGTCTTCTCAAGGTCTGTGAAGAATTTTGATGGGATTTTG
>NC_022021.1:20451832-20467686 GCF_000317375.1 Microtus ochrogaster
GGAGGCAGTAATCTTTAATAAATAAATAAATTAATTAAAAATAAAGAAGTGTGTAATATTAAGCAGTGCTGAACAGACTGTATTCCTTTTGGTCATTATGTCATATCTTGTTCTGCAAGGTAGGTGAAATAATTTTTTATTGTTGGAAGAAATAACGCAAGCCTTTTGAGTCATTGTTTGTGCCTGAGACAAGGTTCCCTTGCTATCAGTTCAAAGTCAATGAGCTCTCGGTAGTTTAGATCAACTGTTTCTGTCGGTATCACCAACATGGTCTTGACCCCTTTTCTCATATTATTGCTCCTCCCTCTCTTGGCCTGGTTTCTGCTACCTTGGCCCAATGCTTCACTGTAGATCTCTGCATGTGCTTCTATCAGTTGCTGGTTGAAGGTTCTATGATAACTATTAAAGTAATCATCAATCTGATTACAGGGTAAGGCCCATTTAGGCATCCTCTCCACTACTGCTTAGAGTCATAGCTGAGGTCTTTAAATAAAGAGTTTTCAGACTGCTTATGGAGAACTAACATTAGTGGGTCATGTGGAATCACTGAGACACATGAAGAGACTATATTATAGTGATTTAAGACATGATAATCGAGGTGAATTAACAGAATATTTGAAAACTTTTGAACAAAAAGACACAAACTCATCAAAGAGAACTAGATGGTAAGAAATAATCAAATTGAGAGATGAAATCAACAAAATAGAAACAAAAAAACAATACAAAGAATCAATGAGACAAAGAGTTTGAGAAAATCAACAAAATAGACAATCCTTTATCCAAACTAACCAAACGGCAAATAGAATATCCAAATTAACAAAATCAGAAATGAAAAGGGAGATATAATAACAGACATGGAGGGAATACAGAGAGCAGGGGGACCTTGGGAGAGGGTTAAAGGGGAGGGGAGAGGCAGGGAGGAAAGCAGAAAAAAATATAGAGCTCAAAAGAAATCGTTATCATTTTCAGGCTAAATTTGAGAAAAACATCCACCTGACAAAGATGAGGAGAAAGCACGTTAATCAAAGTCTTTGCCTTCCCTAAGTAGTCACAAGAGAGAGCCAAGTCTCATATGAACAATGTACAGGGACTCATATTTTCTAAACACAGAAGAAATGGCAGATATCATTCTGTAGGTTCTTTAGTAATGGCATTACTGCTTATCCACCATGCGGCCACATCTCAATCTCCCCTGAAACTGAGTACACCTTGTGACTACAGTAGAATCCAGCAGCAGTGACTTCTCCCAGTCTTGGATGCAGTCCTAAATGACCTAGAACATTTGGTTCAAAGTGTATCTGAAGTTAGCTTCCCTGAAAGAAATACGTGTACCCTGAGAGTATCTAAGAATTGTATGCTAAAGCCAATGAAACTTTTGAAGAACTCCCAGAACATCCAAAGAAAAGGAGTGGGGGTGGACGTAGCACAATGCATGTAAGAAACAAAACCAAAGTATACAGTACATATGGCTTCTTGGCTGCAGCTCCTTTTTAAGCCATCTACAGACTCTATGTACAGAGTAAAGAATGATTTCTTGCAAAAAAAATAGGTACAAGAGAAAACTTTTTTCTTACAGGTATAGACAGGTGAGGAGACAATATAATATCTGCTATGATAGCAGGATACTGGCAGAAATAAAGTGTAACTGGATGTCTGCCAGCATGGATGTAACTTGTTTGTTCACACTTCAGGCCAATTCCATGAACGAGAGTAATAGGGCTGTGTTTTTCTATTTGGAGAGCTGTAAAAGCACATGACATTTTTATTTGTTATACGAATAGTTTTCTTTTTGTCCTTAGTTCCTTCTGAAGCTAGTTTTTAGAAAAAAAATTGAGAACTTTAATAAATATTCTTTTATAACACATTGTTATTTTATCTACGCTTTCTGTTTTGTGTGTGTGTGTGTGTGTGTGTGTGTGTGTGTGTACAAATAGGACTTGCAACATCATTTCAGTATATCTGTGAAAACCAAAATGTAAACAAAGAGTATACACAAATGCCAGGAGTCTGTTAATATTCTACAAAAGTGTCCACTACCCACGATGCTTCGATTGAATTGGGCTCCTTGTGTCTCCATCTCTCGCAGCCCTGTCCAACTGTGTTTCTCTCTCACCAGTGCCTTTGCAATGCTGATACAATGGTGTGCATTCATTGCAGTGGCTTGGGCAGCACTGTGGCTCAACAATCCTGGAATGTTTCTGGCATGCCCACTCCTAGGTGTAGTTTGCTCATGTACTGAAGGATGGACAACATATTATTTGGACTCTCTTGATTACTGAAAGTATCTTTTATCTCAATGTTTTTTGAAACATTTTTAAATAGTTACAAAACAGAAAATGCACATGCAACTGCAAGACATTTTCAATTGTATGCTTAGAAAAAAGGAATAATATTATCTTCTTTACTCTTCTTTAATATAAATATGATTGTTGGAAATTCTGGCTGGTATTTAACTTTAGTATAATTGTGTGACTGGAGACTGAATTCTGAATCCATGTAAAATGATAAAGTAATTCCAAACAGCAATTGTATCCATATTCATCACTGGTCACCAAATGCAACTGATTGTAAACATACTAGGAGACTCTCATAAAGACACTGCTAATTTACTTTGCATAGATAAACAAGCCACAAAAAAAATGAGAGCCCAATGCTTTCAGAATTTAAGTGATTAAACATTAATGACTGTAAAGCTTAGTCAAACTCTGAAAGTCTTAAAGTCTTCCATAGTACATCATGTTGGGTGTCAGCAGATAAAGCAGAATGCCAATAACATTTGGAGTCTTCTTGAAAAGACTTAAGCTTTGTCAATAGCTATAAATGTGCATGTGCCAATATCTAAAACCCTATCAATCTCTGTGCAGTGTTTGGAGAAGCTTGATCAGCCTAACTGACTTAAGAGCATTCTAGCTCTAGTTGGCACTGAAAATAAACAAATCTGAAAGTAGATTATATTTTCTTATTTATTCAATCTTTTTCATGAATATGCATTTGGTTGTTGGCATAGTTAAATATCTATTTTCTACACTAAAAAAGGTATGAAGGGATGAATAAATAAAAACTTTGTTTTCATTTGTCTAGAGATATAACTTAGCAACTATATTTAAACACTAATTTATCCAGCTAGTATTAATTTTTATTCAGTGTAAGAGAATGCTCTGGATTTGACCTGTAAAACCTGATCTCCCATTTACTCAGCTGAAAAAGAAAAAACACTTAATCTGCCCAGAGCAACTACAGTTGTTTTAAAATAGAATAAACCCAGTAAATTATTTAGTAATTTTGAAGACTCAAAGGAGGCAAAAATGTGGCATCCATTGAGATTATTGAAAAGTTACATTTAAAACCCTAAGAAGAAACACACAAGAAATGCAAATAAGGGCAAAGTTGCATATGAGCTGCTGAAGGCATAATGACTCACGATTACAACCCAAACTTATTTGAAAAATTAGGTGCAGTTTTCAAGGGGGAAATGCATTAAAGGTGGCTTAGCATGAGAATTAATGGGAAAGATGCCTTTTGGGAGGAAGAAAGTGTCCTGTTCTGTTGATAGAAAGATCTATAACTGCAGGTGAAGGGAATCTTGAAGGCCGTGAAAAAAGAGTTGACAAGGACAAGTTCAGAGCAGAAAGTTTCAAGGGGACATAAGCTTCATTAAAAGGACAAGATCTGAAATCCACTTGAGGAGAAAGGAAGGGAGGGAGATGAGAGGGGGGGATTCAGAAAGAGATTAGTCTATAGGTACACACTGACAAAGGGGCCAGTATTTATCATCTTACTAAATAGAAAACTCAGAGACACAAGTGTTAACTGAACTCATCATAGGCTTTGTCACTCAAGGTCTAGTCAAACTTATTCAGGTTCTGGAGGCAACCAAAGACTTCAGCAATCCCACTGAAAACAACATAAAATAAAATACATTTTAAGTAATAAAAATACATGTAGACTCATAAGTTACAAGATCTTAAAAGTTGAAATATTACTTTAGGCTAGCATCTTTGAAAAAATCAAATAAAGGGAAATTGAAGTATTGGGGGGGAAGTTGGAGAATGTTTTTTTGCTTTGTTTCCATGTTTCATTTTCTTATTTTATCTTAATTTACGAATATAACTGTAAGAGATTAGAAACTCCAGAAAATGTATTCCCTCCAGATGAATTTCAAAATATCACTCTAAGGACTTAAAGTTCACCCAGGAACTTCATCATGTTTTCTTTAGTCAGGACATTTTTACTTACTCTGCCAAAGGGATTTTGCTGTATTATTTTCACCGTCTTCCAAACACAGTACTAGAGAGTGAATGGACAAAAATAAGTGAAAGTTTTCCTCCTTTTTTCACAAAGAGTACACTCCAGTGATGTGCTTCACAGTGTGACACTGGTCTAATTAACATCAGTTGTAAAAAGCATCAACAGTTGAGGTTATCCCTGTGTTATGTTAAAAGCATATAAAGACTACTGATATTATTAATTTCATTCTTTTCATTACTAACAAACACTGTTTAGATCTTTTTAAAAAGCCACACATGATTACATACCAGTTTCATTAATAAAATACATTGTGATCCAAACCTCAAATATCAAAAGTCTCGGGTCACATCACTAAAGAAGACTGAAATGAAATTACTAAGTGGTAAGAAATTTGCTGAGAATTATTTGAATTTCTCAGTTGATAATCTTATAGTGTAACAATGTAATAAACCATAAACTCAAAAAATATCTTCTTTAAAATTAGATTCCTCATAGTAAACAAACAAATTCTTATCCCAGCATTTAAAGGAAACTCTTACATAATAAATACATTATCTATTTGAGTGTTTAATCCTCTTTTGGATCATGGAAATCTGAGCCAGAGGTAAAAGCTACGGTTCTTCCACTAATACGTACAGTAATTTTACACAGATATGGGGGGTTTCCAGTTTGTTAGTGGGGAGGAAATCGAGTCCATCCGTGAGCAAAGAGGTTATATTCCTGACGAGACTGACTATTATAAAAGTGAAATATGTTATTCACTCTTCATGGTCTGGGGATACTTCCTGTCTATGAATATGAACTTGCAAATGCTTTCTTAGTTCAGTGAGGGAGAAAAGATGAAGAAAATAAAGATACAGAGACAGAGATCCTCTGAGACTTGACAAAGTGGTCAAATCTTTTCATCGCAATATACCTTGGGGGCAAACAATCCCTGGCACATGAAGTAGTTAGAAAAGAAATTGATCAAAGTCAAGGTGTTGCTAAGCCACTAAGTGTTCTTCTTGTGGTTTTATGCCTGCTGCTAAAGGGATCTTATAAAACTCTATGGTAAATGGTGCAGCCTCTTGCTTCACCAACCCTTGCCCTGGGAAGGTCCAAGTAGGCTTTGCATTGCTTTTTTGTTGGTAAAGCTCAAGCCTGCAGCTATCAAACCATGCTCTCTTTTGTTTTAAGACAAAATGTTGCAGCTTAAGTACTGCTTTGAATAAAATAATATCTTTGACGCTGAATTTAAAATAACAAGCTGCCCAAAGGCAAACTCCCCTTTCCCTCACCACACTGTGAATATCTCTTCACGCTTAGCACTTGTTTTGTGAGCATCCCAACTCCAGACTCTGGGGAGAAAGATAAAACCAGAATGAGTGAAGATGGGGAAAGAGGTGCTACCTATTGAAGAAATGGTTCGAATGCACAGTCATTAAACATACACAGTGTTGACAATGACCGTGGGGAAGTGGATGCAGTTTTCTATTTTTAAGTCAATATTCACTCCATCTGTGTTTTTATCTAAATAAAGTAACACTTATAAAGATTATCTTTCCAGACATGATTTTTTGACATAGGAGAAGCAATATGTAATTGAATTAGACTGAAAATTTCAAAAATAATATCTTATTCATGTCTTAAAAGCAATTATTGAACATTACCCTAAGGTCTTTGAAATAGTGGATCTGTTCACAGCTAAATGGTTTTGGTATTGAATTTGTATAGAGAGAAAATCCATAAATAATATATATATATATATATATATATATACATATGTGTGTGTGTTTGTGTGTGAGCACATGGGTGTGTGCATGTGGTATTATATTTTATGATATTCTATCACTAAAAGAATTAGAGAAAGGTGTACATAAGATCTTTAACTTTGTAGTAATATTGTAATGTTCATGAAAAAATTCTCTGTGTTGCACTAACAGCATAGCACCAAACTTACAGTTAATTTTCCAATAAATATTATGTATGGTAATGTATATTATATAAACTTGGGGGTTCTTTTGCATAAGTACTAAAGTTATAATTTTTTTTAAGTTTCCCAGATAGGCTACCTATACTGAGTCTTACAGCTCATATAACCTTCCATGAATCAGAACATGAAATAAACTCAAAAAGAAAACACAGACTCGAAAAGTGCTTTTGTATAATGTTGTGTTAGCATAAGCAAAAGCTTTGTTGCATTGCTCATGGTCTTAAAAGCCTAAACAGACAGTTCACAAAACATAGTCAATCAATGTCCAACTCTGTCTGTGGCCCTGTTTTATTGTAGTCTTTAGCTAAGGCTGACTTTTAAATTTTTAAAGGGTATAAAGTAAAATAAAGATGAATATGTAACAGAGACCACACACAGCTCATCAAGTCTAAAATATTGATTATCTGGCCAGTTCCAGAAATACCCTGCCAACTTTGGGTTTGATTCTGGGGGTACTGCTGGCTGCCCTGATGTGTAATTCTGCATTTGAATGGGAGGCCACCCAACCACACCAGGGATACTATCCTCCTGGTGCTGCTGCTTTTATACTGGAAACATGGAATATTTCCTCATAACAATATTACGAGTGCATTTTCTTCCCATATGAAAAGCACTGATGGAATGAGATATCTACCACTGGTAATTTTGTACAAGGCCAGTTATTCAAAGCAATTTGAAGGAACAAAGATCTATCATACAAAACTGAGTTTTATAAAAACAATGAGAAATTCTTATACCCAACTGTAATACTACCTCCCATATAACATTACAAAAGTTGTGTCTCTCAATATGTTTTAAGTATATAAGTTCACATAAAAGTATTTAAAGATTTTAAGTATGGAAATTTTAAATATTTGTTCATAAAAACTGTTTAATATGCTCATTTGTTTCAGAATTAACTTCATATAGCTCAAGTTTCATGAGAAATTAATACAACTTTATAGTTAGCATGACTATAATCAATATTAAATTAGACACACAGAAATCAAGGCATTGTAGGTAACCAAATTAATAGGTAACCAAAAATAAAGTTGGTAATCAGTAATAAATCTTTTATTATAAAATAATGAATTTTTCTAATATGGCATTTTGTAGTGAGTAGAAAGCAGTAAAATATTTTTTGACAAAATAATTTTTTATTTCTTTTTAAAAAAGCATGTTCATATTGCACTGTCAAATGTTTTATTTCTTACAATACATGATGATTACCTGGCATCTTACCTCTAAATATAATATTGAAAGGGATGCAGAAATAAAAGCACCATGAAAGACAATGTAATTAAGAATGTGATCATGAACAAAGAGTAAGCAAATTTAAAAAAAAATGAATCAATCTGTTAGCAGAATTAAAAGAAGCAAATAAATTTTAATAAAATGATAAAATTCGTTAAGAAAATTTCCTCTACTTAAAATCATAGTAATAAATACTTTATTTTGATACTAGCCATAATTTAGTTCAAGGTTTCCTTCGGTATCTTGCATACCTCTTAATGACATAACAATGCTTAAAATAAGCACAAAGGTAATTTTAACTTTTTAGTCACGTGTGTTGCTGTTTTACTTGGGAAAAGATATATTTGTTGTTGTTTAGTTTATATCTTACACAATTCTTTCTATGAAACAAGGTCAAGCCAGAAATGATGCCCAAGATGAACTAAAAATAAAGCTCCATGATTCAAAGGGATGTGGATCAATGCAAAAGTGCAAGATCTTTTTCTTCCCCATCCTAAGACGAATGCACATCTTCTATGGGTAAAACAGCCCAAAGCAGTCTCTTCTAAACCATCTATTCTCATACACAACAAGCCTTTGACATCTGTGACACAGGAGACATGCAGAAGTCATTAAGAGTGTCCCGAGGGGATTCCAACAGTTGCTTCACTTTAGGGTGGGTGTGAGAAGGCTTGAAATTAAATTACTCTAAAATAAAGCTAGAGTGCTAAGCAATTTCCTGCTGTCCAGCTCAGTAGGGTTTCCCGTGAGAAACGAAAGTGGGCAAAAAGCTCAGACAGACAGACAAACATATTTACCCCTAGGTAGAAGGTACAATTCAATTAGCCTGTCACAAAAGGGAGATGCTTTCTCCTTCTGTTCAGATGTCATGGGACTGAGGAACATAGTCTGGGGCCAAAAAAAAAAAAAAAAAAATGGCACAAATGCATTCATCTGGGCTACCATTCATCCTGATCCAAGGTCTAAACACAACACATAAAAGAACAGCACTGTGGAAGGACTTCCTCTCCCTAGTTACCAAGTTGAGAGTTGCAAGGGAACATGGGAGCAGGGGGTGGGGATTTTTCCAGAATGTTTCAGTGTCTAGGAACTGTCAGAGGATCCTACAGAGTTAACGACTGACTCTGAAATCATATCAGCACAATTCAATTCACATTTCACAAGAAATATGCATTTTTAAATTTTATTATTATTATTATTTTGGTGCACAGTATGGTGTGTGTAAAGGTACCTTATGAACTTTCTTTCCCTCTGTAGCTGGAAACCGATATAGGCACTTCCAAAGAGTCAAGTATCTATTATAGTGCCTCATTAATATGCATGTTTTTGGCACTCGGTTTGGTTCAGCTGGTATGCTTTCCAGTATCTCATTCTTTATTTATATGAGACTGGGAGGTGTGACCTATGGAGCCAGTTGGCTGTCATGAATTGGAATATTCATTAAGCCTCATGAATTATGCATTAGACTGCTTATAATACTAAGATCCACATTTGATCTAGCCAGAACTCTCAACTGCTTCCCATTTGATGGAATGATCCACATTTTGGTCAAACTATACATGTGCTCCATACACTGCAGGACTCAGTGTACATTTGCTACCCAGAAAGGCTTGAGATTTTGCAGCTCATATCTGACTAAGTGGGTTTTCATATTTTTGCATGTTCAAAGGGCACAACAGACATCTAGCAAACCAGATTAGAGTGGCATTTTCCTCTAGCCTGAATACTACTTCCATCCATTACTGCCCCTGCCTATAAAAGTCATCAATGACTGGTAAGCAGCCAGAATAATAAATGACATATAGCTATCTCCTGGTGATCCACACATAAAAGCAACACCAAATGAAAGGATGTGAAAAAGGCTCTTAAGAACTTAAGAATGTACCTTACCAAAATCAAGGAAACACTTCTACTGATAGCCTTATTTGTTTTTGTTATTTTTGTATGGATAAAGATATCCAGGCCACAAAAAGAAAAAGAAATCAAAAATGAAAATGAAAAAGCCTAATTTTCAGATTTTGCTGATATTATAAAAAGTAAAAAACAGTGTTTGAATTATAAATATTTTCATTTTGAAATATGTGTATCAATATTAAATTCATATTGTGTTTAAATCCATACCTTTTAAAACAGAAAAAAAGGAAATACAAAGATGAATCATCAAACATTATGATTTCTTGTATAGACAGCTAAAGGCATGTCACTTTTAATTTCTCAGTATAAGCTGCTCAGGTCCAACTCCATGTTTCCTATTTATTCTTATTTTTAAAAAACAAGATGGTTGTATATGGCCTCAATCTTAAATCGCCGATCATTTTCCACTTTGGAATGTGCCTACTATTTTTCCCAATGTAGACAGGACTTAGAAGGCACTCTTATTGATGAAGGTAATTATTACCACAATTAAACCCTCAAAAACAGTTTGAATGTGGTGCATTTCCTTTGCTATATTCTGGAAAAGTGGCCTAAAGGATCTATAGCCAGCTCTAAAAGAGGTCATGGGTGAGTCCTGGATAAAATGGCATTGTTTACAGATTTTTTAGTGAAGAGATTAGCTGTCATTTATTTTCACATACCTAACTAAGGCGCTTTCGTGGTTCCCAGCAAGAATGTGTTCTCTTCTCTTTCTTAGCCTGTCACATCCTTGTCAGTTTCAATAAAATTACTTACCTGAATTATGCAAATGAAGCTTTGTTATGTCCAGCTCCCGTCATTGTTCATCTCCACTACAGCTGAAAATTCTAGCAGACCCCTTGCTTACACTGTCTGATTCCAGGACTCCTTAGGTCAGGACCTTTGAACCTCAGAGCTTGACTTATGCCACAACCATTTGACAAATCGCCCAGACCCTCACAAAAGCTGGTTGAGCCCCAGAGTGGCTGCTCTCTCTATGCACCACTGTCTCTCTGTTTTGACATTTCCTTCTCACTTTTCCTCTCAGTAATTAGACAAAGGGAGAAAAAGACATTTGTGTTTAAAGAATGCTTTCATTTAGGACTGTGATAAATGGCTCCCCTTTCCAAGAAGCTGCAATCCCACTCCAGGACAGAGGGCTCCTTCACAAGGGCTTGGACAGTGAGGGCCTCCCACTACACTCTTCCAGGACTTCAGCATAGCCTCTGAGAGCCCAGAGAGTGTGTCTACTGATTTGTTCTGTTCTCAGTAACCCTGAACAATGGGAAAATGTAGCATAAACTTGCTTGTTAAAACTATCATGGTTTTAAAATGAAAAATATTGCGTTTATAATCTAAATAATTCTAGCAATGCTGGGAGTTGAAAAAAGTACTGTGATTTTGAAAGTAAATACACTACCGTTAAATGTCTTTCTGTTCCAATAACAGATTACAGTTGGAAATCTACCTCATTCTTTGGTGGTTTATATATTATCTTCAAAGGAAAAGAATTAACATGACTATCATAGCAGTGATAAATTTGAAATAGTTTCAGAAAAGTTTCAGCATATGTGCTTTAAAATAAGATATAGGACAACCTTGCTGCAAAAGAAAAACCTGTCACAATGAAGGAAAATTTTAATAGAGCAGAACTTATGTCAACCATGTTTTCATATGCTTCTTTTAGAGCAACGAGTTAATGTTCATTGTTCCATGGAGAGAGAAAGATTGCCAAACATGACAACAAATTGAAACTGCATGTGAACCCAAAGCCTCCAGTTCTGGAGAGGAATTAACATGTTGCCATCGACGTTGTGGTTCATCTGTTGCTTGCGCTCCCTGTGCTTTTTTAATCAGAGTACATTTCCCGAAGCAGCCAAGTTACCTCAAGTCATCACATTCTAGTTAAATTGTTAAACAAAAAATCCAGGGGATATGACTTTATTCACAAATTAGAGTATAACAAATACAGCAAAATGTGGGATTCAAAAGTAAAAAATAAATAAGTAAGAGACTGCCCACGTCAAGTGGCGTGTAGCATTTATGTGGTTTCTCAAAAACTTTTCTGTCCTGAGACTGGTTAAGTTAATACTGCAAAACAACAATATATATTCTCAAAAGAGCATTTCTTTTATATTTTTAAAACATTAGGTCATATACTTACTAAAGAATTTACAATAACATCAATTTAATAAAACCAAAACTTGAAGCTAAAGCTGATTCGTATAAACTTTTGTCATCCCTTCCTTTCTCCTCTTTATGTTTAGTTGGAAGAGCTAAAACTGCATAAATGAATAAACATGTCAGAGTTTCTATCCCCAGATCCAGACAAAGCCAAAGGAGGAAGCAATTTCATTTGGAATTTCACTGAAATCTTTCTGAGGGAACAGGGTCTTTATATGATTCCCATGAAAAAGGCCCTAGACCCAGCAACCTGATAAACCTGAAATAATGCCCCCCCCAGGCCTGGGGCCAGGAAGCACTCTGTTTCAGAGAAGGTTTCTAGCTTGTAGGCATGGATTTCGTGAGAAATGCAGAGCACGGGAACTTGTTTGGTAAACGTTAACTGCTATAAAGTATGCTTAGCTTATGGTTTCTTCATTCTGTAAACTGAACAGAACAGAAGTGAGCCTGCTGATGCATAGCTGAAATGAGTATCAGTAAAACCTTACAGCTCCCAGGTACAATGGGGAGCATGGCTCATTGGAAAAGGGAGCTGGTTATTTTTGGCAAATCCAAAGATATACTAACATGTAAGTTCTAGTTTTGTGGTTTTTAAGCCGATAACTTCAAATCTGTACAGCTCTTGCAGAAGGTGTTTATATGCAAATATATGACTTTGAACATTCATGCAAGCTTTTTCTTTACAAGCCCTTGTGGGTTCCAATATCAACACTCAGGCCTTTACAAATGCTAGTCTCTTTCTCTTAAGTAACAATACATTTTCATTTGTTTTTAGTCGGCCAACTATGTCTTTATTTTTAAAGTAAAATATCCGCTTTTTACTGATGGATTAAGATCAGATGGTAACTTTCTTGAATACGTTCAGAAAGTTGGAATCTTTACTTAATATGAACTCCCTCCAACAAAGGTCATTTTTACCCGGGAAAGTCACAGAATTTATTTACTCACTGACAAGTCTTTCTCTTAAAAGCAAAATTACTTTTTTTTTAAGCCCATCACCAACACTTAGGTAGGTGGGGAAGACAGAACTGAAGAAAGGGAGGAAGAAAGCAGAGATGGATGCCAGTTAGAATCTCTTGTAAGCCACTGCCATATGACGATACACAGATTAATGGAGATGGGTTAAACTAATATGAAAGAGTTAGCCTATAAGAAGTTAGAGCTAATGGGCCAAGCAGTGTTTTAATACAGTTACTGTGTGGTTAGTTTGGGTGTAAGCTAGCCAGGAAGCTGGGACAAACAAACATAAAGATGACTGCTAAACTTGCTTAAAGGTGAGATGATTCTTTGGGGTTCCTGCTTCATGAAAGAGTCTGCAAGACATCCTGCAGTACACAGAAGAAAGTGACTGAACTGTCTTTAAAATTCCCTGATTCATGGAAAAGTCTGCTGGATTCTATGGGCCTGTAGGCTGAAGATGGATACCCCAATGGTACAGAAAAACTTTGGGTGACTATCCAGGCAGCAAGATATCTCTGTCAATTCTAGAGTTTTAGAAGTTGCTTACAATGTATTTCCTGTTTACTTAGGTAATATTATATCTTTCTGAGGTCTTTGATGGAGTTAAAGAATTGATGATAATAATAATATAGCTTTCCTTAGTTATAAAAGATAAAGTAGATATAAATATTGTATCTGTAATTCTTGCTTGATAATTGTTTTGTTATATGTAATATTACTATGTTAAATTTAAAGCTTTCCTTTTTGTTTAAACAGAAAATGGGAAATTGTGTAGGAGTTCCTTCTGTTTGTGTGTTGTTTTCATTGGTTAATGAATAAAGAAACTGCCTTGGCCTTTTGATAGGGCAGAACTTAGGTAGGTGGGGAAGACAGAACTGAAGGAAGAAAGCAGAGTCAAGAGAAGCCATGGATCCTCCTCCTGAGATGGAGACCCAGTAGAATCTCCGGTAAGCCACTGCCACATGGCGATACACAAATTAATGGAGATGGGTTAAACTAATATGTAGGAGTTAGCCAATAAGAAGTTAGAGCTAATGGCCAAGCAGTGTTTTAATTAATACAGTTACTGTGTGGTTATTTCAGGTGTAAGCTAGCTGAGCGGCCGAGACAAGAAAGCAGGCCCTCCTCTTACAATAAGACTTCCAGATAACTTCGATAACTTACAATGATGGCTACTTGAGGATGTTTGCAAGTAGGAATTATATTATTGTTGATGATAAAATATTACATTGAAGTCATTCATTAAAAAATAATTTTCTAGTACTTAGTGAGCAGGTGTTTTAATAGAGTTTAACTGATGTTTTATGATTTTAACATCTAAATAATATGAAATTTTTAAAGAAAAAAGAAATATTTTAATCAAATTTCAAAAGATTGTTCTTCAGAAAATAATCAAAAAGAACTTTTAATCTATGGTGATTTTGATTGCCTGTTTTATTTTTTTTAAGCAGGTCTTCCTGGTTATTGTCCAAAAGGGTATTGGTAGAACTGTCCTAGCTCAAAAGGACATATCCTCTCTTCAACATTATGGTCTGAAATAAAGACTATTTGATTTTTGCCAAGTAATTATAATAATGGCTTTTTTTTCTATTCAAGGATAAAGACACAGTACAACTTAATTTATCAACATGATGTTAACAACTTTTATCTATACCTGTCTTTACCTTACAGTGAAAGTTAGAAGAGTCTTTAAAAAAAGAAAAAGAAAGGTCTTATTTTACTCTCAGACTATTTAAAAGGTTAGTTTTCAGACATGGCATGCTTTCTTCATCTTCACATCTCATCATGTGGCATTATCTCATCTTCTACCATAAGTTCCTATAAATTAAAGTTCTATGATTGAATTGCTGTACCTTTTATTTTATAGCTCCCTCACAAATTTAATATACACATTTTAATATGTCACATATACCCCTGCTACTCTCTCAATCCAAACCCTCCTAAATTCTCACCTTCAGAAGTAGATATGCCTGCTTGTCTGCTTCTCACATCCACCAATAATATTCAACATAAAATTCATAGTTATGTACATTAAAGCTCAGCATCCCTCAGTAGTGGTGTCATCATAGATTTTAGAAACAAATTTAGTATCTTAGCAAGGCTGCAGCACACCTAGCATGGTCATGTATGGAGCCTTTACAATCTTCTTCCCATTTCCTTCATCTTTATCAACCCACAAGCTCCGTTCATACCATCAACATCACCAGAACTTTCATTCTACCTGGTGTCTGAGTCAGATGAATTCATGCGTTCTTGATGCCCTAGTGATATCAGGGAGGAAACTTGTCCATTTATATTTTAGAGCTGTGAGCTCTTCCATAGTAGGGAAATTCATTTTGTTTATTTTCAATTGTCTAGAATTCATTTGGCTTTTGCTTAATAATTACTTAATTGAGAGTCATCCAAAACAGAGGAAATTGATCTTATGAAGTTGCTAATAAGTAAGTATATTATCACTAATCTGGAAAAACAAAAAGAAATGGCGAAATATTATATCAGTAGGTCCAGCATGTGTCACTAAGGTTAAACATTGCATGTAGGAAAAAACAATATTTAATGTAAGATTCCAGTTTCAGCTCCAATATATAAAGAGCTTAAGAGTAATTGACATTGTAACTGACACTCATTAAAGAGGAAAAAGTCAGCCAATCCAAAAATCAAAGATTTTCCTGGAAACTGAAACAGTGAAAACTGCCATCTTAAGACCTGGGAAGCATACAGCAACTAAGATTTGGCTTATAGAGCAGAAACTACTGGGATTTCATCTGGTAGGAACATTTGTAGAACAATTTTGGTTAATGCAATATTAATTGAAGAAGACTAAGAAATTCCTGGGGATGCCAGTTTCAGGAGGCACAGTTTCCTGATCTTTACTTCCAGAAACAACACCAGGTTCTCACTGTGGAGATCTAGAGTATACCTATATAAACGAGTATGGAAGAATAATCATTGTGAAACCCTGCCAGATTTGCCTTGTTAAGAAAGGCATGGCTCAAAGGGAGAAAGTCTATCAAAGGAGATTCTTGTAAAACACATCCTTACCCAGGTTACTAATAAGGTGTGTTTTATATTCTAGTACCAATGGCCATCCTGGTTTATTTGAGGGATAGGGAAGAGGTATTCTAAAGACTCATGACTTCAAATAAATACCCTAGCAATTCTGCTGTCCAGAAATGAATGCAGGGAGGAGGTATATAGGACAGACACACTTTTCAAAGTCAAAGTCCTAGAATCAGGCCTTCTACAACACCAAAGTTTTATCAGAAGAAAACTGTAAATTTCATCTTCTTCATATTTTATCACAACAACATGGTAATAGTGAATGGAAGGGTGTCAGTATAATTCAAAGAACAAAAGAAAGGAG
>NC_022021.1:20468152-20470535 GCF_000317375.1 Microtus ochrogaster
TGTGATCCTACTTCATGTTCTGCCTTTGTGGGAGCCTAGCCAGTTTGAATGTTCACCTTCCTAGACATGGACAGAGGGGGGAGGACCTTGGACTTTCCACAGGGTAGGGAACCCTGACTGCTCTTTGGACTGGAGAGGGAGGGGGAGAGGAGTGGGGAGAGGGGAAGAGGGGTGGGAGGCTGAAACTTTTTTTTCCTTTTCTCAATAAAATAAAAAAAAATGTTAAAAAAGACTCATCTTTCTACAATTTTCTGAGAATAAGTGAGTCTGAGGGCGCATCTGTAAATGGAACATCTACATCAGCCCTTCACCTCCAAGGCTCTGGAACCATCTAGAAAGCAGGGACAGGAAGAATGTAAGAGCAGAAAGATGAGGAGACATGCTATGAAGTGTTGTCCTTCTAACATGGCACTCCTGCTGCACATCTGAACCCAGGAGCTGTGATTATCTCCTCTATTAGACCTGCAGGAGATCAAGCCATGTAAAACTTCCAGCATGAAGTTGGGTAGGGAATTTTAAGATATAACTCCTAGCTTAGGAGCTATTGGCAATTAATGGCTGCTAGTGAAGAAAGAGCCACTTTTGGGGGTGGCCATGGTGGATTCCTCATGCCACATTCATGAACATAAGGGCAGCACTAATTGGATTCAGTGCATTGATTAATTACTTGGATAATTAATTATAAAGGAGATGAGATAGGGAGTTTCTGGGAGGAGTTGGAGAGAGAGTGATGGATGGTAAAAATATATTGTATTTATCTATGAATTTTTAAATAATACATTTTAATATACAAAAAAGAACGTTAGCAAAGCAAAATATCAGAAGAGAATAAATGGTATATATAAACTGAAAGATGAAATTTGTATATAAAAAGACAAAAATAGATGCTAACATGAAAATCTTAGTAGCAGAAATGAACCATGCTTTTGCTAGGTTCCCTGGTACTCTTGACAATAGTCACGTACAGAAATAATCTGGTCTTGAAGACAATTTAATGAGAATACTACAAACTTGAGACTGGAGCAATGACTCAGCAGTTAAGATCACTGGCTGTTCTTGAAATGGACACAAGTTTTGTTCCTAGCACACACCTGGTAGCAAACAACTACTCAGAACAGCAGCAGATGTACTTGCTTGACCTCTGTCATCACTATGCACACATGTGGTGCATAGACATACATCCCAGCCAATTATTGTTATACATAAAATAAGCCAAAATAAATCCAGAATCTGTAGAAATTATTATTACTAAAAATTACAGAGGAAAAGTGATGAAAAAGTCCAAGGACTATGGGATAATGTAAAAATTGTGACAAGTGTGTAAACTGAATACTGTTAAAGAAGAAAAAGAAAATCAAAGTAACAGAAATAATTGAAGAATATTGTAAAAATTGAAGATACACCTTTTAACATCACAGATGTGAAGACAAAACAATTCTACAAGATAATCAAATTGCAAAAACTTTAATATAAAAATGAAATTTTGAAATAAATCATAGAAAACTTACCTACAGCAGAAGTATAAAATAAAATGAAACAAAAATGCAAGGATCTTCTCATAAGAAACTTTGCAATTAAAAAACGACTAGAGGTGTAGAGATATCACTGCACTGACATAGTTTACAACATTAAGAACTTAAAATACAGTCTATATGTAACATAAAAGAATTAATCAAACTGCAAATTAATAACAGAAAGATAAATGGAATACCAATTATCTGTAGAATTGCAGAAAGCATATATAAACAAGTAAAGTGTATCATCAATAGATATTTTAGATCATTTCCTCTGTATGTGCTTCCCCCTACTTTCTTTTACTTTTCCCCTTTATCTTCTTCTGTCTGTTTTGCTCTGTTCTGCTTTGTTTGTTTTAATTGTCCTCTTTGTTTTCTAGAGAGAAAGAAAGCAGAGAGTGGAAGTGTGGGGAGGTGGGTGAGGTCTGAGAAGAGATGAGACAGGAAAAGTGAAATCAGAATAGACTGTATAAAAACAATCTATTTTAAATTTAAAATATAAGAAAACTGATAACAAAGAATAAAGTATATATTACATATGTATATATACATCTATATATCTTGTGACATATACACATTTGCTTTAATATATACATGCATTGACTATATTGTATTATTGCTTTGATCATATATCAATTATAATATATTCAAAGCAATAATACAAAACAGATTTTTTCCAGAACCCTTTTAAAGGAGTGATATAAAAAACAATAAAAGGGACTACTGAGAACTCAAGAACAATGGCAATGGGTCTCTGATCCTACTGCACGTAATGGCTTTGTGGGAGCCTAGGCAGCTTGGATGCTCACCTTACTAGAAATGGATGGAGGTGGGGGTTCCTTGGACTTCCCACAGGGCAGGGAACCCTG
>NC_022021.1:20470635-20483084 GCF_000317375.1 Microtus ochrogaster
AAAAAATGCATACAATAAAAAAAACAATAAAAGACCCCAAACTACCAAAGTTACTCTAAAATAATTGCACTCCAAATAGCCTTATACCTATTAATGAACTCAGATCATTAATTAACAGTCTTCCAGTAGAGGAAACATTATCTCCAAATTGAACTTCCCTCCTCTCATATGATTCTAGCTTGTGTCAAGTTCGCTTAAAAGCATCTAACTCAGTATTGATAAATAATTGAGCATTATGTACCTGCAGATGGAAAAAAACACTAGCAATGTATCAGTTCTTGAATTATAAAGAATTCCAGTGAAATGTATAGAAATCTATTTAGTAGAAGTGAGCTACGTATTGTATAGGTTGTACTGTGAAGGCTACATTTCTATAGGCATGATGTAAAAATAGAGAGGAAGACAAAAGAAAAAGAGGAGGAGGAAAAGGAAAAAGAAACAAAGAAAAGGATGAATAAAACAAAAAGAGTTTTGATCTGGGAGCAAGATTTAATATATTGCTATAGAAATGAAGACTGAATGGTATTGGGGAAAATATGTATGTGGGATAGCAGAATAAAATATAGCTCAGAAACAACTGCATGCAATATAGTCAACTGATCTTTGATAATTATGAAATTTTCAGATAAGTACAGTTCTCACTCTTCATCAAAGATTTCTTTTTGCTGAAGAAGGGGCTCCTATAAAGATTTACAACTGACTCAAATGCAAAAATTAAATAGCTACAAGGTGCTCACCACACCTGGAGCATCTACAAATTAATGTCTACACCTAAGCATCAGGGAACATCACAGAGGAAGAATAGAAGAGCCAGAGGACCAGAACCAGGACACCTGCTATTAGAAAATGTCTGCTAGACATGCCCAGAATGCTGTCCTTGTGACTTTTCAACAACAAGACTGCGAAACAAGATATGTGTAACAATGCCAGTTGACATGTAAAAATAGATAAGGGATATTTTACAAGGTTCCACCCCTAGATGAAGGGCTACAGGCAATCAATGATGCTAAGAGAAGGAGATTCACTCTTCCCCAAAAATAAGCTCTTTGGTAGAATACCTAGTCTCAAATGTTATACATTCACTGAAGAACAATACTAAATGGACTCAGTGTGCAGTCTATTGTCTGCTCTTTACTCAGTTGTGATTCCTTGTGTTAGTCACCATATACAGCAAACAGAAGCTTCTCGGATGAGGGATGAGAGACTCACTGACCCATTGGTATAACAACAAATCATTAACAGGCAGTTTAATAATATGTATGCCTAGTAGAAAAATATCAAAGGTCCTGTGGCCATTGTCTGTTTAATAATAGGTCTTGCTCCCAGAAATAGAAAACATTTTACAACATTTACCAAACCTATAAATGTCCAAGACAGTTCAAATTGTAGCATTTGGAGGGGAGTTGGTCTTGCAAACCCATCCCTAGATGTGGAGCAAAAGGCAATTTTTAGCTTCTAGGAGGAGAGACAGTTTTACTCTGTTATAGTCAGTCACCATACTCTAGCAGAATATCACACATCTATGAAAGTTTGGAAAGCAAAAATTGGTATTGAAGAGTTTTTTAGAAAGAAAAAGTTGAGTGTGTAGAAAAGACAGTGAATAAGACTACAATACAGTTGCGGGGTTGGTGAAGATCTTCTCCCAGTCAGTGGGTTGCCTTTTTGTCTTAGTGACAGTGTCCTTTGCTTTACAGAAGCTTCTCAGTCTCAGGAGGTCCCATTTATTCAATGAGGCCCTTAATGTCTGTGCTGCTGGGGTTGTACCTAGGAAGCGATCTCCTGTGCCCATCTGTTGTAGGGTACTTCCCACTTTCTCTTCTATCAGGTTCAGTGTGTTCAGACTGATATTGATGGCTCTTCAAGCTGATGAGGGAGAGGGACTTAATCGGGGGAGGGGGAGGGAAATGGGAGGCAGTGGCGGGGAGGAGGCAGAAATCCTCAATAAATAAATAAATTAAAAAAAAACAAAAAAAAAGACTACAATACAGTGTACAAAACTCAAATCTTATGAAGAATAAAAATTATAGTAGAAAAATAGAATGCAATTTAAGTTCAGAAAGGGCAGTCTTTCACTTTCAACAAATGGTATTTTAACAGAATTTTATTCAGTATATTAAGCTTTGAGGACAGGCACATATCTTACACTTTAAACATCATTGGCTCAGAATGGATTATTGATTTAAATGGAAAATTCAGGGCTAGTTATGAGAATCCAAGTTATCTTGAATTTGGTGGTAACATTTAAGGCACCACACAATAAAACCTATGAAAGAAATGATTAATTAATTGATTTTTATTAAAATTTTAAAATTGAAGGATGCTACTGGAAATATGAGAAAACAAGTCACATCTTGAACAAATCTTTCCAGAACATTTTCAACTTGGAAAATTGTTCCAGAACTTACATAAAATTTTTATGGTTAAAGGATTGGGGGAAAAGGTACCCACTTGAGGACAAAAAGGGCAATATATAAGTAGACGCCTCTAGAGAGAGAAGAGAACAGGAAGTAAGAGTGCAAGGTTGGTTCACATCATGAGTCATTAGAAACATGCAGACCACCATAGCAGGCTACTTCTGCTCCAATTCTTAATGACTATGAAGTGTGGGAGAGCTATAATGCCTCATTAAAGATGAAAATATTGAAAAACTGAGCACAGAGCCATTCTAGGGAGAAATTAAAAACTATCACTTTACAGGACAGGTTTGACCATTTCTCACCAAAGTCACAGAAACTAAGCATATGATTTACTGTAATATTACACAGTTAATCTGAAAGTATACATTCAAATAAAAGCCTGTATTTGGATGAATTTTAGATTTATCATTGTTGACTGACTTATAGAGTCATCTCAGAATTTTTCAGTAAATGAATGGGTAAGCAAATTTTAATGCATCCATTTGTTAAAACATTAATTAGTATTAAAAATGAATTAGGTACAAAGACACAACAGGACATTGATGAAATCTTAACATTGACAAGTTTAGGAGTTCAGTGTGAAAAGCTACATTCTGTACAATTCCATATCTGTGACATCCAGGAAAAGAAAACATCAAGGAGATAGCATGATCAGAGCAGTGATTGATAGGAGTTCAAAATGAAGGGGAAAATATTTGAAAGATGGAAAGCTCAAAGTAGAAACAATATATGTAATTATTTCAAATATATTTATGATCATAAGGGCACAAGGATCAAATGAAGAATATGATAAAAAATACAACATTCAATCTGAATCACTGAAGAAATTTAAGAAGAAAAGAATGTGTGGCCTAACTAACTTTGAAAGAGTCAATCTTTAAAACTAATGACAAAATAAGTTCTATGAACAGTTATTCAGCTTGATGGGGCTACCCTTCTTGAAGTTATGGGTCAGTAACTCTATAGCCATTGCGGACAAATACACTGTATTCTGGTCACATTCATTGAACCCTTTCCTAATTCCATCCTTCCCTTGATAGTTGCCTTTCCTTTTTAAAATTCTCTCTTCTATATACTAGATTTTGGATTTTTTAAAATTCCCCATGCAATTTAACCAGGGCTATCTGAGTGCCCTGAGTTTGTAATTATCCATGAAAGCCTACTGAGCCCACCAGTAGGGTACACAACTGCATACTCTGCCCCCCACTACTCCCAGAATCAATTCATTGCTATCAGGCCGACAATCAATGATAGAGACCTGGAAGTACTATCCCTTACATAGGTGACTGAGTTGGGCCACGGTTTTCTAGAGAAGGGTCTATATAGAAAACTAGTATGAGTTAGTGGTTGCTATATCTATGTTGTGCTTAAAATACTGTATTTTCCAGTTCTTTTCATCCTTGAGTTCTTACATTCTTTCTGCAAGGGTTTCTGTTCCTTCATGAAATAGTGTAGATACCTTGCTGAACCCTCAGCTATCCTTTATTTTTGACATCTTTGTAATCATGGGTCTTGGCATTTGTCTCCATTCACTGCAAGGAGTAGGTTCTCTCTTGAGGTCTAAGAATAGCTTTTGCCTATAAATACAAACATGGATGGGGTGGCTTGATGCTGTGCCCATTCAGCTAAACAGCTTTCTTAGCTCTAAGAATTCTTCAGTCATGGGGTTTGGGCTAGGTTTACAGTATTAAGCATGGATTCCTTCTCATAAAGCAAGCCCCAAATCTATGAAAGAAGCACTTTTTTCTTCATAATAGCCACACAATCTGTCTTAGTTAGCACTTCTATTGCGATGATGAAACACCATGACAAAAAGCAAATTAAACAGGAAGTATTTCCTTTGCTTATGCTTCCATATCCATCGGTCATCACTGAAAGAAGTCAGGACAGGAACTCAAAGAACGGATACAGAGGCTATGGAGGGGTTGCTCCTAGTGACTTGCTTAGTCTGCTCTCTTATAGAATCCAGGACTGCCATCCCAAGGATGGTAACACCCACAATGGACTGGGCCATCCTCTAGTAACTACTGATTTAAAAAAAATATTCTACAGCCAGATCATAAGGAGGCACTTCCTCACTTGAGGTTTTCTTTTTTCAGATAACTCTAGCTGTGTCAAGTTGACATAAAACTAGCCAGCACAGCCTCAGAGCACCAATGGGGATATCATGCCTATCATGTTGATGCTATGACTAGTAGTTCACAACAGCTGTAGACCATCAGTGCTTTTACCCAGCAGTTATCTTCAGAGAACTACAGAGCAGCATGAGAGGTAGCCATAAGGGAGAAGTCCCCCAGGTAATTTCCAGTTTGATTTCTCCATATCTCACATCCATGCTGTGTAGTGTCTAAATCAGAAGGATTTATAAACTTATTTCTATGGGTAACTAGTAGGAATGGCACTGTTTGGTGAACATAAGGGACCATCGTGGTATATTTTGTGTATGTGTTTGTGTTTGTGTGTGTGTGCACGCATGTGCATGCATACATGTTAAACACTCAAACCAATAGAGAATGGAAAAAACCAAGTGTCTTAGTATTAGAGTGGTAATTTACAGTCAAGACAAGGAAAAAGACTCAGTTTATGTGGTAATGAATAACATTATTTGCAGACATATATAGTAATTACTTAGCTATTATAGAAACAGATGGTTATATGTATCTATATGTTTAAGCATATATATATATAGTTTTAACACCATGCATTTCATTGACTTGACAGCTGAAAATGCTTATGAATGATACTCGAGCAGTATCAAGTCAAGTTCACTTAGTGTACAGATTTTGGGTCTTGGAAACTAAGGCTGTTCTCCAATAAAAACCCCAGGCCTCCATAAAGCAATGTTTAATTCTAGGCTTCAGTCTTGTATGTTACCAGAAAGCAGGCACTCTAAACAATACGTAGTGTTGGCTACATATCACAGAGGCCACGAGAACGAGCCCAATGCCCTCAACTGGAACTATTTGTGGAACAGTGACCCAAAGTGTAACAATCTATGGGACAAAGCACAGCAGTATTTGGTTATAGTGAAAATTATAAATAAATATGAACTACACTGATGTTAGCAAATTACTGCATAAACAAATGGAAGAGAGCAACTTGTCTTTCATGTAAAGGGACTCTGAATACATGGTGTAACTAATCCACCTCAGGAGCAGAATCCTGTTTCTCTCCTGCAGCACTGGCTGGAACTTCCCTCCAAAATATTTATGCATGATGACTAGAGCAAATGACTACCTTCAGAGCCAATGAGACTGTGAAACATTGCCTCAGGGACTGAGCTCAGCACCAACAGAGACTTGACACATTGGGATGATATTCACCTGGACATAATTTAAGGAGATCATAGCTATCACAAAGCTGATACTCTTGTTATAACATGAGACAATTATAAAAATATAATTGAAGAATATTTTCCAAAACAACCAACTGGCATGCTTTACAACTGTCAATTCATCCAAAGCAAATAAAGCCTGAGAAATCATCATAAGAAGAAGAGACCCAGGAGATCAGAGTAAATGTCATGTGCTCCCCTGGATTGGTCCAAGCAATCTGAAAGTATTCTAAAGTAAACTTTATATATTTTTAAAGCTTTTGGGATGAATAGGCATATGTATGTACATGGATAAAGGAAATTTTCAAAGGAACTTTCAACCCTGTGTATGCGCCCTATTTTTAAACATAATCATTTTAACATATACTGTAATTCATGATTCAGTTAGCAAATGCTCCAAAGCTCCTCAACAATTCCTAGCATACAGCTTGACCTTTAAGATTTTCATACATTTTGCCATAAGAAAAAATGTTCCCATGTAATGAGCTTGATCTTCTGCCATACAGGCTCTGAGTGTGCCTAACGAGGGCTGACAAAGAGGTTTTTTCTGTCTCTGCTTCCTTCTTCCCAAGCCCTGTCCACCCAGCCAGTCGACATAATCCACCCACTGCTCAATTGCATGAGACTTGAGCTGATATGGTACATGTAATCTCAGAAAAAAAAACATGGTCAAAAACCAGGGATAAAGACATTGCCCTAGAATCCTTATATCTATCCTGTGTTCCTGAGAAAACATGTCTGTAGCTGCCAGTATGAGTAATTATGACTTTAGTTTTCAGCAAGGAAACTCTTGGAGAAGAAAAATCAGATAAGTTATCACTGAATGTATCCAGTCCTCAGTTTTCCCATTTGTTAAATGATAAACTTGAAATCATGCTTCACTTTATCTCCTAATGAGAAAAAACCCTAAGGTAAGGCCCAGATAGGGTGTTCATCACAGCCCTCACTCAGCAAGGTCAGTGTGATTCAGGTGCTAAATGACTCCCATGAGAAGCAGGTACTGAACCACCCGCTGCATGGCAGGCTCCTGTAGTTAAATGTCCTAGGCCATATTCATATGCTCTCTTCTGTCTCTCAACAGGGACAAAGCAAGGTCAGAATAGGCCCCTGGAGGGCATCAGTGGGGAAAAGATGTGTGCAGCCTTTCTTTGGCTGACAAATATTCATTTTTATGAGTTGGAAGCCTCAGGCTCCCTCCCTTGCATCAGAAAATGCATCAGCTTGGGTTGCTGCAGGATGTATTTGTCTTGCCCTGCACATTATTATTTTATTGTTATTACTCTCATTCCTTCCTAACTGTGAGCCAATGAGCAGAATTATTTTTATTTACTCTGATTTTTTGGATGTTTGAATATATTACTTCAATATAGTTTACAATCCCTTTAATAGCATATAATCGTTATACGTTAGACATTTAAAGGCAATGGGACACATTCAATATGCTCATGACATACAACTTTGTAATATCCCCTCTTTCTGTATTAAATGCTTCATGTTAATAAATTCTAGCCTATTTTCTGTGTTTCATATTTGTATGCATAAACTCATAAAAATCACAATAAATGGCATGGATTTTCCTGATAAACTTATATGTGAGAATGTGATTGAGAATAGTTGCTTCTGGAGTTAAAGCTCTACTATTGGGGAAATCAAACAGAACATAAAGATGTCTTAACATCCAACTTCATTAAGATTCTGACCAGATCTAAATATAACATCTTGGCAATGCATTTGAATAAAATCTTTCCTAGCATCAAGTGAGCAATACACTCCACAACCAAGGGGGGTGGTGTGCAGATGAATCATCTTTGTCTGACCCAGACTCATGATAAAGAACAATTCTCATTATAAACTAATTTTATAATGTCCTAGTTTCAATGTCATCTGTGACACTAACACATTTTTCCAAAATGCTGGCTCCAGCTTATAAAAGCATTGCAGCTTCTCTTTGACAAGTCTGAAGAAGATTAATAACCTGATATGATGGAGCATGATGACATGACATCATCCTTAAAGGTGACCCAGGGCCTCACCAGAGTCTGTGTCCCAGCTCACATTATTGTTGACTATTTGCAGCCGTCTCTATTGTCCTGTCAGGCATGTGCAGGCTGGTTGAGGGGATGCATGTTGGTGGCCATAAGAAGGGGCTAGCCATCCTTGGAGGTGGGGAATAAGTCAGATTTCTGGAGTTTTTGTTGTTGTTGTTTTCTGGTTTTGTGCTCTTTTTCTTCAGAAGAGACATATGTTTCATTACATACATGTAAGAAAAGTAGCATGTGAAACTAAGGAGAAGGCAACCAAAGCGTCCAACAGGGTTTCGAGAATTTAATAGGCATAATTCAAGTCTTTTTAATTTTAATGCTTTGTGCCTGTACAAATCCTTTATTTTTGTGCTTGGAAATATTTTAGAGCTTTTATTTCTGGTCCCTCATTATTTATATCCATCCCATAACAACCTTCCTTTGCTGTAACAAAGGCTGCCTCTGTAGGTAAGAACCACCTTTAATCTAATATGATGTGTTCATTTCTTATTTTGCATGCTCTTTCTTCAGAGCACCTACTTCTCATTTTTCACTTTTATTTATGTATAAATTGTAGAGTACCATGTTCAAGGAAATGTCTGTTAACTAATATATCAACTGCTGATTTTTAAACAGCAATGGTAAAAACACTAGTTGGCTTTTAATTGTTCTTGAAAATGTCTATTTAGTTTACAGAAATTTAATTGTTGAAAAGTGGGTGTGATTTAGCTGTTCTTCTCAAACTACTGTAGCTGAAGATTCCTTGCTTAAAAGAGAATCCAGAGATAAACTCTTATTAAACTTTAATGGCAAATCTGTAGTGCATCATCAATTTCTTTAATGAAACCCTAAAGATTAAAGTTTACCTTTCTTCTCCTGATGAAATATAAGGCCAAAGTTCACTGTTTCTGAAGCATTCACATCCAGGCTTAAATATAAGAAAATGCTGCTCAAGAAAGGTAACCATTTCTAAACTAGATTTTTTTTTAACAAGCTTCAAACTTGGTCTTCACATAATAAAATAACTAAAGAAATCTTTGAAACTTTGAAGTCATGATATGAAACAAGAAATAATTTCAAATAATTTTATCATTACAGGAAACAACCACTTATTTTTTGTAACAACCATTTCCCCAGTGATGTTAATAAATTTGGAAATCCTTTCTACTTAACACATTCAATAAATTGTATACAATTATATATGTATAGATGCACATTTCTGAAATTAGGAAAAATCACAATATTTTACAACTTTAGAATTTAAATTTAGATGACACAATATCACAGTAGAACAATACCAGATTTAATTCAAAATGCAAATGTGATCCTAATTTATTTCGTCTGTGCAATCTGTGGAAAACCACTAAATTATTTGGATTCAATTTGATTCTTATGATTAATCAAAATCTTTAAATTCTATTTTTCTCAGCAGCATTCAATGGATTGTGTATTACTTTGCTGCCTTAGTGGTACCTTTTGGATCAAATTGACAGAAGTCTTGCCAGTGAGAATGGCAGTCATCATTGTCTGCCTTTTCCATCTTTCGGATTGGTCAGTGTCTATTTATAATTGCTTGATGTCTAGACTACATTGGTAAATGTTTTGTATATTGTTGACTTAAACATTACATGCCCTTTAACTCAAATCTAAATTTAAAATATCCCTAACCTAGTCCCTAGTGACTTCCTGAGTGGGACTCTGATCATTAATAAGAGTTGAAAACTGATTGCAACAACCTTAAAAAAGAAAATTCTGTGTAACTCCATATCTGCTAGGGAATTAACATCTAGGTGTATAGCTATCTCAAAAGAATAAATACAGACTAGGGAGAAAGATTAGTTGGTAAAGTGCTTGTCACACAGCATGGAAAACTGAGCTCAATCTGAAAACTGATCAAGATGATGAGAGTTTATAATCCCAGCAGTGTGAAGGCAGAGATAGAAGAATTTCTAGGGTTTGATGTCCAGTAAGTCTTTCCTTTTTGGCTAGTTCAGGCCAGAGAGCCTACCTAATAAAACAAAGTGATACTTCAGGTAGTTCTTTCATTATTCAGTTTTCTGCTATTTTGATTTCCTGGATTTTTTTTTTTGTTTCCATATAGAACAAATTTTTTTTCAATTTTTGTAAAGAGTTGTGTTAGAATTTTGATGGGGATTACATTTAATGTGTAAATTCTTTGGAGTAGATTAGCTATTTTCACATTAATTGTGACAGTTCATGAGTATGGCAGGCCTTCTCATTATCTAGTATCATCAATTTGTAGCTTCAAAGACTTAAGCTTTTTATCATACAAGCCTTTTATCTCTCCACTTAGCCTTATTCCAAGTTTTTTGATGTTATTATGAATATAATTGTTTCCCTGATTATTTCTCCGTGTATTTGTTGTTTATATATAGAAATGTCACTGATTTTCTGTTAATTTTGTACTTTGCTACTTTGATAATATATTTATAAACTACGTGAAGTTTCTAGTGAAAACATCAAGGCATTTTATGTGTAGAATCAATCATATTATTATCAAATAAGGAATACTTTGACTTTTTCTTCTCCTGTTTGGATCTCCTTTATTTCCTTCACTTGCCTAATTTCTTTAGACTTCAAGTACCATACCTAACAGGAAGAAGGAGCGTGTACATTTTGTCCCACTCCTGGTTGTATTGAAAATTCTTTTTTTCCATTTTGTATGATGTTGGCTGTAGGCTTGTTGTATATTGCCATTATTAGGTTGGGATATGTCCCCTTTATCCATAGATTCAAGACTTTTATCATAAAGATATATTGGATTTTGTCTAAGGCCCTTTCTGTATCTAATGAGATGATCAAATGGTTTCTGTCACTGAGTCTGTGTATTACATTTACTGATTTAAAAATGGTTTAAATCTCAGTGACGAAGATGACTGGATCATGGTAGATACTCTTTTTAAGATGTCTTAATTCATTATGCAAGAATTTTATTGAGAAATTTGGGGTCTATGCTTGCCAGTGAGATTGGAGTATAGTTTTGAGTATCTCTCTCTCTCTCTCTCTCTCTCTCTCTCTCTTTCTCTCTCTCTCTCTTTCCTTTTTTGTTGGATTTTTGTCAGGTTTTGGCATCGAGGTTACACTGAGTTTATTAAAATCATTTGGGAATTTGTCCTTTCATTTTCTTTTTATGAAATAATTTGAGGAGAAAGGTCATCATCACCAGTCTTATCCAGCTATGAACTCTCTGAGCTATAGTAATCATTGGTCTGGCAAGATAGTACATAGATACTGTGAGTTTAGCCAACCATTTTCTGACTAGATTTAAGACTCACTCACTGAGAAGGAATGAATACCTAGCATGGTAAATGGAAATAAGAACTGGTGGCTCCATAAGGAAGAACGTACTTCTATAGACCTAATATTAAAATAACCCCAAATAACTTATCACTATACTGCCTATAGGGCATATATATTGCTATACTCTCAAGTCTTATCAGAGAGGCCTCTTTTAGAAGATGACAGTTAAGACAAAAACTGTTAAGTGTCAATATACAAAGAATGACACATTTCAGAGTGCTCAGCCATAAATGGGATATCTACAAAACACACCTTACCCAAAGAGTCAGGATTCTTTGCGGAAGAAGGTGTAGAAATATTGTAAGAGCCCTGGTCAAAACAGTCAATTGCTTGTGTGAACCCAGAGTAGTTGTGACAAACAACATAAGATCTTTACAAGCTCAAGCCAGAAAATTTCTTCGCTTGAAATGTGTACATTGTCATGTCCTATGTCCATGGAAGAGGAAGAATCAGTTTTCTTGAAGAATGTGGCCCTTGTTTGCTTGCCCACATCTCAGGGAAGGCCCCACACTCAAGAATAATTGGGCAATACAAATAAGACAGGATGGTTTCGACAAAAAAAGAGAGATCAGAAAGTTAGGAAATAGGAAGGTAGAGGTGAATCTGAAAGAAACTGGGGAAACAGATTGATATAATCAAAATATACTGTAGGCAATTCTGAAAGACTTAGTAAAAATATTACTAAAAAAGTAAAACAAGGTGGATAGTGCCTAAAAAATGATACCTGAGTTTATCTTTTGTTTACCATGTGCCTGCACACATATATGCATGAAAAGAGGTGATCATGTAAACAGTGGATGTGTGCACACATACATACAAAAGAATAAGCAACACAATAAAAAATAAAAGAAATTTATTAAAGAAATGGCAAAATAAACTGACAAATCCCCCAAAAAGAACTATAAATGGCAAATAAGAACATTTTTTTAAATGTTCCACATTTTAACCATCAGGGAACTAAATCAATACAACACTGAGATTCCAGTTTTATCCCAATAAGAATGATAGCTATCAAAAACATAAACTTCAAGCTGAGCATTGCAGCTCAGTTTTGCAATCCTAGAATTTGAATATTGAATGTACAAGTTTCATGCAAAACTAAACAGAACTTTTTTTAAATTTATTTATTTATTAATGATTTCTGTCTCTTCCCCGCCATCGCCTCCCACCTCCCGCCCACTCCCCCAATCAAGTCCCCCTCCCTCCTCAGCCCAAAGAGCAACCAGGGTTCTCTGACCTGTGGGAAGTCCAAGGACCACCCACCTCCATCCAGGTCTAGTAAGGTGAGCATCCAAACTGCCTAGGCTCCTACAAAGCCAGTACGTGCAGTAGGATCAGAAACCCATTGCCATTGTT
>NC_022021.1:20485597-20491358 GCF_000317375.1 Microtus ochrogaster
GTTCGAGACCAGCCTGGTCTACAGAGCTAGTTCCAGGACAGGCTCCAAAGCCACAGAGAAACCCTGTCTCGAAAAACCAAAAAAAAAAAAAATCTTGCAAATCTTAGAAGCCCTACAAATAATATTTGTTCATACAAGCAAATCTTTTCAATTACATGTATGCTAAACAGTTGAGTATATAAGACATCAGGAATATAGACTCTGGACAGGGAGGATAGAAAGAAACCAATGTGACATTGATGACATTTTCTTGGTCCACAGGGACTAATAGTTTAGATGATGGGAAATAATACATAATGAAAGGGAAATAGAAAGTGTGTGCAGTGAGATAAATGATTATTTGGAATGTGGATTGTATTAAGCAGAGGTTTACAAGTTCTCAAATGATGTTTTATATTTCCATAGTATGTCCTTTAACAAACTCCACACACATGTTGTGGGTCCCATGTATAAGCTGCTTTCGGGCTGAAAATCAGCTGGTGGGATGGGCGTGAAGCAGTAAGTCACAAGCCCATCTTTGTTGCACACCTGAATGCTTTAAGTTATATAAGTTTAAATTTTAAGAGTATATTGAGGCCCATTCACCATCTAAGTTTGGTGCAGTTGTGAATTGATTTTTGCTTGTATGACAGTGAAGAAATGCATTTTGTGTGTAAATTAAACAGCCCAGTGGCAAGTTCTGTAATTTCTTCAGTGTGGTTTAGGTATATACATGCATGAATTCATAAATACAATGACTGAGGATTACTTAAGACTCAGCTATTATGATGCTTTTATCTCAGAACTAAGACACTCACTTTCTCTGGAGATGCGGCTCTAGCAAATTCTCTTAGAGGAATTTATAATTATCAGAATGTTATTCTAAAGTAAAGACACGGAACTAATGAAGTTAACTTCATGAGTACCTATAGGGTTTTCTTAATTTTTAGAAACTAATTTATTTTTATTAAGGCAAAATGCATATAATTGACAAAATTTTGTAATATACACTACTAGCTGAAAATATGAAAGAAGTATCTTATATGAAGCACATAGCTCTTCTCCTGTGTGTCTTGCCTCCATCTGTTTGTCTTTTGTTTGTGTTTATGTGCAGCTTTACATTTCAACACCAATATGTTATGCTGCATCAACTTGTAAGCTGAGACACAGAGATAATAAAATAGACACATTCATCAACATTTGAGTTGGCTGGCTAGTAAAATCTGATTTGAAAATTTGAATGGAAATGTGGTGAGATTGTAGTAAGAGTACATGCTAAACAAATGTCCATATAATAGATGTTGGTAATGTCTTATATGACAAACATTGATAGTAGGATCTTCACACCAGCAATTGAGAAGTAAGTTCTTGTGGAACGCAGTCTTGCTTCCAGAAAAGGTTCATTTCCAGAGCTGCCTTTCATTTCTTTCTCTATGGAAAATGGCTCCAATTATGGATGTGAGTGAAGTTAAGGATTTCCTATGTCTTTATTTAATATAGGTAATAAGAAGAATGGTTTATATTAAAGTAGTAATAAACAGTGAAACTTTATGCATACAATAATAACTAGATTCATACATAAGTAGAGGTATGATTCATACATAAGAAGTAAGTAGACTCATATGTACGTACAGATAAATACAGAATAGTAGTTCTGCACATAGATATTTTTATAGTATATTATGTAATAAACACAATAAAGAATATTATTGTGTTTGTATTATTTGTTAGCTCTGTAAAGACACACCTCTATCATATGTTTATTTTGTTGGTAATAGCAGAAGTTTTGTTTGTAAATGCAAACCAATTTAAAGTCAGACTGAATACACTTTAGCTCTTCTTTGGCCAGGAGACAGTATCATCAAATAATGATGACAATACTATCATATAATGATGAGTGATCTAACAGCCAGCGACTTTACCTGTAACCTATGCTGGGTTCTTTAACATTAGTTAGTACTTCCTTTCTGCTTTTGTTTACTATTCTCCACATTTGTGAGATTATTTATAGTAAATATTCTATATTTATGAATACCTATTTATTTCTTTTAATTGCAATCATACACTAAAATCACTTTCAATGATTCTGATCTGTACTAAGCTATTATAATTCCAGCTAAGGTAATTTTAGTTAGCAGTCTACATATGCCAAACTTTATATGATTATAATTACTGATGTGTATGTGTATCATATATATTAAAATAGGTTTATAAATTATGTTTGTAGATCCTTAGGGATAGTCTTTCCAAGTTATTTTCAGCAAACTCAGATTCATATGTATACAAAGTATGTATACCAACCATATATCTGTCAACAAAGAAAATCTGTAAAAATGAGCAACAATGATGACAATATTAATGACTTAGATCCAGAAACAACACTTGCACAATGTTAATATCAACAAAAATCTATGAAAAATAAAAAAATAACAAGTGAGCCCAAATTGCCTATGGTTATTTCAAACATTTTTCAGTAATCAAATGTAAATGGCTAGGAAAGATTGGTCTATAAAGATCAGCTAATACAATCTGATACTTGCAACCAATGCACAGAAATCAGCTTGGATATTATTTTCCTCTGAGGAAATAAACACTGGTCTTAGGATAAGATTCCATATGGCAAAACTGGAGCTGCATGTATTGCTATTCTGTAGCTCCTTGATAAATCAATCCAAATGAGAAATCCAGTAGAAGCCCCATTTCTCCCTGTTTTACTGATACTCTACTCTTCTACACTCTGAGCATTAACTTAATTGGGGGAGGGGGAAGGAGAAAAAGGAGACAAAAGACACACAAAGAAGCAAACACAAGTAATGGAGAAAGCAAGGCCAAGAATTCACATACCAAGTCAGAGAACATTGCTCTTTTCCTGGAATTTCCCTAGAGTTACTTAGGACTAGAGTCTGGTCCACAGAGATCAAAGCCGGGAAGAGTACAGAACGTCAGAGTGATAAACGGATCATTAGCAAGAAATCTTAAACAAACACTGACAGTTTGTGGAGTGACTGGAATAAAATCAGCTGCTCAAACTAATCTCTCATTTCCTCCAACAAAGTCAAGATAGAACTTGGTGTGTGTTTGTGGAAAGCCTCAGCACCCTGAGTATGAATACTTACAGTAAATGTAATTTTTCAGGTCATTTATTCTCTTAATCAAACCAGCTTTTTCCTGCTTTCCTGCCCAGAGATTATTGTGTAACGAGATGCTATGTCTACACTCACTGTAGACTCCTGAATCTATCAGTGGGTCAAGAATTTTAAACAGCATAAATGCAACTAATTGCTCAATAATCAGAAGACTTTTCTATACACAGCAGATATGTGCAATGTTAATGAAAACAGCCACCTCCAGTTGCCTAGTTTACCAACTGTCTAAACAGAGTTAAAAGTATACTTAAGAAAAGGTCTCGGATATTTCACATCCTAATGTCAAAAAGACTATTTTTCTGTTAGCTGATGCAAATTTTAAAATTCTACTTTCTTCCAAGTAATAGAGCTCTAACTAAAACTGAATAAAATTTTGCCCAAAGAGTCTTAGTCCAGATTTTATGGGTAGCCACATCTCTGCGTAGATGACTCAGCAAAATCATTGGCGCTTGTGCCCTCTTTCAAGTCCCCCTCCCAGTCCTTCTTCCTCTCAGGGACTCAGCCAGCACAGGAAGCATCACCATGTGGCCCTGAGCAGGGGTGAGGGAAAAGGGGCCTTTCAATGATGGCTTTCTGAGCAGGGGTGAGGGGAAGAGTGACTCTTCAGTGCATGGCTTTCTGAGCAGGGGTGAGGGGAAGAGTGACTCTTCAGTACATGGCTTTCTTTTCGAGGTTTATTTTTTTCTGAGTTCTTGCAATGTTCTTGCAAAGAATGCCCCTCAAGATCCTCTCATGGCAGATTGTAGGAAGTAATTATGTAAGAATTAGAGGGACTTTCCCTTCGTGCGTGTTTCAAAGTTTGTGTCATGGGAGGCTAGAGAGGGGATGCCAAAGAAAAAGACAAAATTATTACATTATCTGGGAAAACCTTATAAAAGAAATAATTTCAGTGATTATTTAACTTTTTTTCTTAGAAAGTTTCTGACAAATACTAGAAATTATTAAATCATCTTTTCTGATCTTACATCAGAACACTGTGTGTGTGTGTGTGTGTGTGAGAGAGAGAGAGAGAGAGAGAGAGAGAGAGAGAGAGAGAGAGAGAGAGAATAGGAGGGAGAAGCACTTATTGTTAGAATGAACTTTCAGTCTTAAGCCTATATGTATCAAATTTGATTTCCTCTATATTCATCCAGGACGCTCAGGGTAAACAGATCAGAAATAGGGAATAGTAAAATGATGCCATGGACACAATTTTGTAGATAGGAGGAATTAAACTATGCAATTACAAAGTTGTGTCAAAGATATAGAAAACAAACCCAATTATTTTTTGCTTCTTGTTGCCTTTAATTATGAATATGGTAAGAGATGAGCACTATTTTTGAAATATTCCTAGTGTCACACATGAAGTTATGAGCAAATCTTTCTGATAACATCTAGAGCATCAGTATTAACTAACTGTGATTACTGTAAAACAACAAATCCAGACATTCTAGATACTATCCACTGGGGAAAACTATTTTGATACCTTTGAACAACTGAAGCAAGCAAGCAGTAACATCACTGAATAAGCGATCCACACATTTGCCATACATCTGAGTATTTTTACCTTAAATGAAATACTTGTTATCAAAAATCACTCACTAAACTACAAAATAATGTATTTATCTAGCACCATTGTGTTAATATTAGTGTCAGACATTCTTCTATATGCCTGAGATAATAAAATTGATAGAACTCTGTGCTCTCTGAAGTGTAGTTTATCATGATGGCTCTTTGCTAACTTAGGAAAAACATTATTATTTTAGAAAACTATATAAGACCTTTAGAACTGACCCATTTTGTTAATAGTTTTTTCTTGTTGCTATTTCCAACATTTCCTGTTGTGTATTTCAGAAGGCTATCTGTTATGAGTGAGTTAGGTTTAAGAAGCAGGTTGGTATCAGGAGGCCACCCACACTTTTGCACCTTCTGCTCTCGGTCCTTCCCCTTTTCACTTCTCTGCTTTGTTATGATGTGGGAAAAGGTTGCCTTCCTGCTCGTACTTTCTTTAGAATTCAAGGAAATAGAAAGAGACAGTATCCTCTCTTTATTGCACATTTAACTACAATATCAAGCTGTCAATTTTTTTAAATTTATTTATTTTCAGTATTTTTTTTTGTTCACAAAATGCTTTTTGGTTAATATGTTTTTACCTTCATTATTTTGGTGACCTTCAAACATACTATGTCTATCCACTGGTGAAAGAGTAATATCTCAAATTACATAAACACAGTCAAACACAATTTAAAAAATATTCTTATTATGGCATCTTAGATTGCTAACAACATCTCATCACAGATCACCATTTGTTATCTACTTTATTCATGCATATAATGAAGGCAGATCGGATTAATACAAATTGGTAAAAGTTATACAACTTTAATGTAAATAGCACACTCACACAGCCGGAGTTCCAGCGATGCACAGAAACAGGAAACAGGAAATGGAGCACAGCGTCTGCGTGCTCCATTTTAAGTAAATATTTGCCTGAGGCCATCCCGCCCCCAAAAGGCGGGCTCTCTCTACATCTCCCCCTTTTGTCTAAATAAGACAGAACTAAACTAACTACAACTATAAACAATAATAACAAATAATAAATATAACAAATAATATTGAGAACAAAAGTTTTACCAGATACTCTATCTCAAGAAGTCTAA
>NC_022021.1:20497893-20504149 GCF_000317375.1 Microtus ochrogaster
TATAAGGAAAAAAAATTTACCTGCAATGACTGGTTTCTGCCAGAGGTGGTGGAAGAGTCCACTTGAGTCCACGTGTAGGGCTGGTCTGAAACAACTCAAAACTGAAATTTATCATTCTGCCTGAGGATTTATAATGTGTGTGTAGAGGTTATTTTGAATCAGAGCAAGTCTGCCGCTGTGGTGGTTTGCGCAGGCAAGTGCATCTGGAAGCTAAATGTGAGCCCCGGAGCAGTAGCGGCGAGTGAGCCCGCGGCTTCTCTGCTGGACGCCACGGTTGAGGAGTCCGCAGGGAGAGGCGAGCAGAGTCTGCAGGTGCAGAACGGGAACCTGCTGTGCGCAAGGCAGGCTACCCGCTTATTTACCAACGCTTCCCTCCGGTGACCAATCTCGCTCGCAAAAGCTGACTAGATCGAGTTCCCCGTGCAGCGTGGTGGCTGAAGGCCCTATGACCTGGGACCCGCAGGGGGGCTGAGGTGACCTCCCGGGTCCTGGTGTGGGCGCAGGGCAAATCTGCCACAACGTTGGAGCACCAAATGAAGGCGGATCGGATTAATACAGACAAATTGGTACAAGTTATACAACTTTAATGTAAATAGCATACTCATGCAACTGGAGTTCCAGTGATGCACAGAAACAGGAAACAGGAAACGGGGCGCAGTGTCTGTGTGCCCCAATTTAAGTAAACATTTACCCGAGGCCATCCCGCCCCCAAAAGGCGGGCTCTCTCTACAATATAAAACTTAGATGGCAGTTTTGGCTCTGACACGGGCAACGTTTAATGTCACTTCTACTTTCCATTGTTAAACTCTCCATTTTATTTATTCATCAATGAATTGTTAAGAAACTTTGAAGTCCATTTACCTATGGTCTTGCATTATCTTTCTCCCTCCTCTTATCATCTAAAGAAATGGATACCTAAAAATCATTAGATACAATCATGGTAATTCATTTCACAATGCTTCATTGAACAGTCTCTACTGTGACCACTATCATTCCCAATGATTTCATGGTTTTTGATGTACATCATATTCTTTTGAATTGATACATTATTTTCAAACATAAATGTCAATAACATTTATTACTTTCAACAGTCTTAACTATTATTATAAATTAGTTTGAGAAATAGAGATTTAGAAAGAAAATAGTATAGAATATTATTATTAGCCTGTCAATATGAGTCATAAAACTCTTTTTAAAAGTAAAAGTTGTTAAATACAGTGAAGGTCATGAATATGGTTAAATCTAATAAGCTGACTTTAAACTAAACATATTCACTTTCATTTCAAAGATAAGATGTGTTGGGGTAAAGTGGAGTCGACTTATGGGAATGGCCAACCAATGTCTATTACAGCCTAAAATCTAGGGCAGGAGAAGGAGCCCATGTCTGACATTGCCTAAGGTACCAGGAACTAGATCATGGATGATACAGAGACCAAGGATAGACTCAAACACAACAGGCCAAAAAAATAAAATAAAATAAAAAAGGCAATGAAACGATTCCTAATAATATTCTGTTATACTTTTAGCTGGAGCTTAGCATTATTGCCATCAGGGAGGTTTCATCCAGCAACTGATAGGAGCAGATGCAGAGACCCACAGTCAAACATTAGACGGAGCTGTGGGAAACCCACAAAAGAGGAGAGGAAGGATTGTAGGAGGCAGAGGAGTCAAGGACACCACAAGAAAATGACCTATAGAGTCAACTAACCAGGGCTCATAGCGATTCATACAGACTAACCAACAGTCGAGAAGCCTGTATGGGTTTGACCTAAGTCCTCTGCATATATGTTATGGTAGTATAACTTGGTGTTCTAGTGGGATTCCTAACAGTGGGAATGAGAGCTGTCTCTGATTCTTTTGGGGCCCTTCTTCTACTTGTTGCCTCCTTCAGCCTAAATATGAGGCTATGTACCTAGTCTTATTGAAATTTGATAAAATATAGTTGATTGTTATCCCTCAGAGGCCTGCCCTTTTCTGAAGGCAAATAGAGGAGGAGTAGATCTGAAGGAGAAGGGAAGTGAGGGAGGGATGAGAGGAAGGGAGGGATGGGAAACTGCCATTGACATGTAATATATAAGAGAAGAACAAATAAAAATTTTAAGACAAGAATAAAATTAAAAGACATGTATGAATCAATGTGTCAGGAGAGAAATGCTACCCAAGAAGATAACTGAGAAGTTTATTACCAGAAGAGCTAGGAGGAAATAACTTAATTCTAAAAAGAAGATAAACACCACAGTGAACCTAATTGAAAATTGAAAAGCAGAGACATTGCCTTGTGTTCTTTGGGCTTTTCTTTTACACATTCAATCCTACTCTAAATTCCTCAGAGTTCATTAAATGTTTTTTGTCATGCCTTCACATTTGTTATCATCCTATACATTTCAAAAATGCAGTTAAATAATATTGTTACTTTATTTAGTTTTCATACTGTGTTTTTTCCCAATATAAGCCACATTTATGAAAAATACTTGATAGATTGGGTCTTAAAAACCTATATGTTCTTAGTCGCAGAGCCCTGATACAGAAATGTATATCCACACAGAAACACTCTTTCTGACAGAGAATGAGATTAGGATAATGTTTCTGTCTGCCCGGAAACACCAAGTATGAATGAGTACGCCAGCAGAACCTGGAGAAGCCATTTGAAATGGTCAGAGGTAAGGGACTGAGCCAATGCTGGGATTTTTTTTTTATTTCTAGTTTCCAGAACTTTGAAAGAATCACTTCTGTTGTATAGAAATACACAATTTGTGATCATTTGCTATAGCAGATTATTTTAAATTATTTTGAAGATGGAAGGGATTACAATGCCCTTTTTATGAAAATAAATAGGACAAAGAGATTTTGTGGTATCATACTCAGAGTAGGATTTTGTGCATCAGTGGATCCCAACACCTTCAGATTTATCCATTTCCATGCTCAAAAATGGTAATAACAAATAAATAAATTCAAGAGGGATGGAGTAAATCAATCCATGGTCAGATCATCTTTTCTCTGCTCTAGCCCCACACCTCAATCCTACTCCTGCCTCAAGGAAGGAGTAAAGTCCACACAGGTCAAAAACCACATGTGATTCAGTCTCATGTCAGAGCTGTCATTTATGTTACTCTCCATGGAAAAGCACTAACCTGCATCTGGTGAACTTTCACTGAAAGTAGTTCAAAGTAAATAGTTTAATATGGACTAAGGAAAGAAGGAGTCTTGAAACATGTACAATTTTATTCTCGTGCTAAAGGTGAAAGCCATGTGGAGTGGCTCAGATTTATTATGAGCAACAGGGCAAGAGAATCATGAGTTGAAGACCAGCCTGGGCTTCAAACATATACACTGTCCAAAAAAAACTAAAGAAATAAAGATGGTAAAGGCCCAATGGTTCCTTGTGCTAAGCGAGTGATCTGTAAAAGCTTGAGCCTACACCTTGGCACTCCCTTGGTCCTCTACCCTTTCCCACTGCAGGCTCCATACTTTTGTTCCCGACTTCCCTTGCTAAAATGAGTGACCACCTGCATTTTCTGTAGTCTTATTTTAATTAGAACATCAATTTGAAGAGTATTTCAATTACACATTCAATATGATAAGATATACTTGTAGATAAGCAATAATTTCCACATAATGACTCTTACTATTCTTAGGAAAATAATCATTATTTGACAAATGCTAGATGCACTGATCTGAAGACTTACTTTTGCATACCGTCTAGACTTTGCATTTTACATAATTATATGAAATAATTATTTATACTTATCCCACAAAATTCTTAATATGTGTATGAATTGAGAATTAATTTAGATATATACTGAAGTTGGTTATAATCCATGTCTATATTCAACAGAGATATTGTAACACACAAATAATACATGTGTATTATTCCATGTGTAAAAATAAATGAAAGAAGTAAAACTACCTTGAGAAGCTAAGAAACCTACCACAAAATAGAAGTTGTATTCTGTGACTAAGTGCTGGGACCACTTCATGCCAAGAAGAAAAATAATGGCTATGTAAATACAATGAATCATTCTATTTACATAACTATCATTTTCCTATGTAAAGAGCTACCCTGGTGAGTGTTACAGCACTTGTCAATTAGTTCTAATTAGTATTTCTGCCTCTAGACGCTTGACTCCACTTTCAATTACAATTGCTTGCGTATCTTCACAGTTACTTTAGCAGATATGCTGGCATGTGGCCAGGTACATTTTAAGCTTAAACTATCTAGCCACACAGTGCTATTCAGGTAAGCAAGGCCATGCTGTATTTTTTTGGGAGGGTCATATTTTCTTATATTTGATGTGGATATTTTATGGATAATTCAGTTCTTTGTTGCCTTTAGGAGGATAAATAAATATTTTCCAAGATAGCACCAAATATCTGAAAGTTTTGTTGCAATACTTTTGCTATAACTCAATCCTTGTCTTTGTTATCACTTGGGGAATCTACAAATGACTTAGAAGAGAAGTAAAAGGCCTAGTGGAACAAAAGCTGTAGAGGAGTAAATCTACAGACAGTGGTGGGTACCATTCCTTCTACATGAGCAAGCACCGTACTCACCATTGGCAACACCATGCTTCATATACTTTGTATTTCTTTCTTACCAACAGATTTCAAAGTAGACTAGACACAACTCTGAAAACATTGTTTTGAAATTATGAATATTTATGTACCTTCTATTATGGTATGTGTAAGAAAATAGTGAAATTTTTCATAAGACAAGACTGCAGTCCACAGTAATCTCCTTGTGATATGCTAGGTTTTTTTCTATAAAAATGCACCTGTGCTTATGCATACTATTCCATTAGCCCTGCAGATGCTGATAAGACAGTGTGGCAAGAATGAATGGAGAATGCACCATGCCTTCTCAATTTACTACTGGCCCCAAGTCCATGGCTGACAACAAAGTGTCAGCACACATTTACGACATAGACTGGAAAGCAATCCCCCTGATGATTCCAGAAGACAGCCAACCATGGAACCAAACTGAAATGTTTTCATGAACTATTTATTGCACCAGTAATAATAGCAAGATTTGATGTTCTTAACCATTGGAACCAACAAAATACGTGTAGGAACATATTTCTTCAGATTTTTACTGTGACTACAGAACTGTGTTTGAACTCAATGAGGTTAGAACTCTTTGAACCTATATCTTTAAAAGTTATCTCAATAAGTGATGAAATATTAAAACATAGGCAGAAAGTTTCTAATTTTGTTGGGACACCTTTTATTTCTCTAATTAGTCCCTAGACCAGCTTGCCACTCCTATAGCAAACTAAGAAACTGAGTCAAGTGTAGTAGTCATAATCTTAAAGTCAAAATGAAATGACAAGTTGGTATTGAGGAAACTGAATCAAAGAAGAACCAAATTATCAAAATCACAATGCATGGAAAAGTAGATTTCAGCTAGAACAAAAACACTGTTGAACGCAGCATGCACAGTGTGCGTCAGAGTTCTTCCAAGATTTTCTTAGTCTTTCTACCTCATCACATGAATAATTACTATAAGTGATTGCTCAAAGAACCACTGGTTAAAAATAAAAGCCTTTCTAGGTCTCTTACATGATATCTAGACATCATAGTTAGAATTAACTAATTATATCATTACTTCCAAATACTTTGTAAATCTGCAGTAAACAACTGTTTTATCTAGGCAGAGGATATGTGAAAAATATTCAGTGTTCTTTGATGAAGAACTGTACTAAATTATGCTTCAGGTTATAGGTTAAATTGATTAAAATTAGTGAATCGGTTTATCCTTTTTGGAGGAAAATTAAAACATTTTTAATAACAAATATTTATCAAATATCCAGAACACACTAAGAACTGATCTGAGCATTTATAGTCACTCATAGCAAATCCATGAGGGTAGCAATAATTTAATTTCTTTTCTTAAACAATCATCAACTATGAGAAGTAGCTTTCTATACCATATCTGTAATAAAATATGAGAAGAAAATATCATGCATTGTATGCGGTAATCTATGGAGAGTATGTTCTTATCACTTATAAATCTATGGAGAGTATGTTCTTATCACTTATAATTCTTATTTTTATTTACCCAATGATTTCTTTTACAGTTTGTGTTTATTATTAGTTATAAATCAATCTTTTTGTTACACAAAATCAAATACGTCACTAAGCCAGTTGATAAAAATTTGCTATAGATTAAGTGTTTAACATGTTTAAACTCAATGTCTGGTGTGATAATATTTAGACATGAAGGTTCCTTTATGTAAAAGAGACATATTTCTCTTAAATG
>NC_022021.1:20504834-20511910 GCF_000317375.1 Microtus ochrogaster
ACATAAATAACTTTTATCAGTTAAATTTGTTCTTAGGTAATTTCATACATGTAGACAACACGTATTGACCACTCACAGCCTTCCCCTTACATTCTTGCTTTTTCCTTTCCAGTCAGCCCTGTTCAAAGCCTCTGAAATCCTTTATTATTTTTCCCTTCACGTCTGTTTTTCGTTTTTGACTTAATGTGTCTAATCAAGAGTATGTGAACATTGGATCTATATACTGAGGATTGGCAGGCTCAGCAGTGTGTATATAACTAAAGAGAGTGATTCTTCCACCCCCACCTCCTAACGAAGAATCGATCAGAAATCAAGAGTATATCAGTAAAGGGAGGCCTTCATAAGACCCTCCTTTTACATAACTGATTATTGACAGGTCCTGCCTTGTGTAGGCCCAGTACAGATAATCACAGCTGCTATGTGTTAATAACTGCATTGTATGCATAATGTCTACAGGTTGGCCTTTCACAAATAATTACCCCATCTTCTAGCTATTACATACTCTCTGCCTTCTCTTTTGCAAAGTTCCCTGACCCTTAAATGAATAGACTAAATGTATTATTGGGACGAGTCAGTTATACTCAGCATCTTGGGCAGGCTGTGATTCTCTGCATTCTTTATTATTTATTTGTTGTAAAGAAGAGTTTCTTTGATTAAGGCTCAGAACAGATTTTCTTTATAGGTAAAAATATTGGTATTTAGAAAGGAGTTTGATGTTTAATAAATTTAATTAAAACATAAATAAATTCCCTATGTGAACCTGTGGCCTCGCTAAACATAGGTGGTTAGCTTGGCTTTTTTTTTAGCCAGGCTTCTCATTACCCAAAAGGATGAACTTCAGATTCAATAAAGGAGCACTTAGTTACCACACAAAATTAAGTCACTATTCTACAGGTGATTCCTGGGTTTTCATATGGTGCCTTTCCCCTGCAACAGCCTACTTTGCCCCTTCCAAAAGTTTGATGCAAACCAGCTACAAAGAAGTTTCTACAAAAATATTTTTAAAGTTGATAACGAAAAATTCTCTTACTTTCTCTTCTTCCTGTCTCTCTCTCCCTCCCTCTCTCTCTCTCTATTGAGACTTATTTCTGAGCTTATGAGTGAAATGTAAATTCAAACAGCTGCTGCTAATGACTTGCAGGAGAAAAGCTGATGATATTGCTCTCCTTTGCTTTGAATCCTGCCTTTTCTGTGTTCAGATCAAATAGTAGATGTAGACGTAAAGGTGGTTGATATATTAATGCTCTCTGCAGGGCCAAACCACAGACTCTGTCTTTAAAAACACATTGCCAATTTTATGAGTTTTTTTTCAAACCATTTTCTTTTAAGGAAACAAATTTCATGGTATAGAAGAAATAGAATTCTGAGAAAAATGTTGACAGTGGAAATCTGGCTTACGAAGTTTCAGAGAACAAAACAAATTCAGTTAGGAACCAGACTTCAGACTACTCTGGTGTTAGTTTGGCAAATAGAGCTATGTTGTGGTAGGATACAAGAATTTGTTTGAGGCTGAATTAAAAAAATCATGTATTTGGTGAAAAATGTCAAGGCTTTTTTTTGTTTGTTTGTTTTGTTTTCAGACTGTGTCCTGTACACCCCTCATTGATCTTATCCAGATCTATAGTGAGAGACTAACAACTGGAGCAGCCAGATGGTGGTTGTGCACGCACACCTTTAATCCTAACACTTAGGAGACAAAGGCTGGTGGACCTCTGGGAATTTGAGGCCAGCCCGGTCTACAAAGTGAGTTCTGACAGCTAGGGCTATTACACAGAAAAACCTTGTTTTGAAAAAAAATAAACAAACCAAGCAGAGAAGATAGGTATGAAAAGTGTGAAGTCAGCATGGAAAGGAATGTAAACAAACTAAAAGTTAAAAAAAAAGTACAGATTAAACAGTCCCATTTGCTACAAAATTTTAGCACCATTCTAGACCAGTGTCCTACTTTTCACTAGGCTAATAGAAAGGTGCTCTGGGATTAAGTCCTCATCCACTGAAGGCATCTCTGGCAAACAATAAAAATAAAATAAAATAAATAAAAATAAAGGAGGGGAGAATTCCTAGGAAGCTCTTCACCTGGGTTAGCAGACAGAAGTCAATGCAAATGTCAGTCCAAAGAGGCTTGGCTGCATCTCACCCTGGAAACAGAACTTGGCAACAGCATTCCATATCATGTGATAGTGGTTTTACAGTTATGAAAATTAAAGGAGTACAGGGGACATGCAGGCTTACATTGCATGTTTAAAAAACTGGTCAGGCCAGGAAACGGGTGATAAGATCAGAGTCCAGCAAGGAAGATACGTGGGGCACAGAGTAAATCTGGAAAGGCTGAAAGAAATACAATAGGGACTCCATGATGTTGGTAATGGAAGGGTCATGTGGTGTATGCCATGAAAAGAAATGGACAGGGAGTTGATCCAGCCCAAGAGAAACTGCATCATGCAGGCAGTATAGGTGCTACACAATTCTTTTGGAATTTAGATAACATCTTTAATGCTTACTATGGAGCAACAGTGTTTGGTGTTTGCTCTGATGGGTCAGTATGTTATTGGTCTGCTCTTTCCTTAATATTAAAGAAGAAATTTTTATTTTGTGCTATTGTATATTCATGTTTTTGATGTTCTCTGAGCTCATACTTAAGAGATTGCAGTCTCAGAAGAGACTTCGCTTGTGCTTGTGGAAGGAATGGAAACTCTTAAAGACTACAGAGAACAGATGTTGGATTGAATGCATTTTGAATTATGAGGTAATTATGAATATATGGGAAATAGACTGAACGCTGTGGCTTAAAAAGGATTTGTTGTTGGGCTTGTGGTGGTGAATAGTGGTTACTGACTTGATCAAACATAGAATTACTTAGAAAAATACTTATGGCCATGTGTGTGAAATGGTTCCTAGATTAGGTTAACTGAAAAATAAATACTCACTTCATGAGGGAAGTACTAGGAGCCCACAGTTGAGAGACTTTGAATGTGGAAAAAGGAAGTTTTGGCTGGGTGTGGTGGCACACACCTTTAATCCCAGCACTCGGGAGGCAGAGGCAGGTGGATTCTTGGGAATTCAAGGCAAGTTTGAGCTACACAACCAGTTCCAGGACAGTCAGGGCTACACAGAGAAACCCTGTATTGAAAAGCCAGAGAGAGAGAGAGAGAGAGAGAGAGAACTTTGGAGTTTTATGGAGACTTTGTATTTTAAAAGCAACTGGATATTTTTAAAGAGACAAATTTTAAAGTATTTGAACTTGTAAGCTGTAGGACATGAGTTTGTAAAATGTTTTATATTTTGATGTCTTTATTAATATGTGATCTTGGGGATGAACAACTCCTGGATTCTTGGACTTTCCATTGGTAGACAGCATCGCTGGACTAGCAGGACCACAGCCTGTAAGCCTGTAAGCCATTCTAATAAATCATATAGAGAGAGAGAAAAAAAAAGAAAAAGAAATACTCTAAATGTGGGAAGAACCTTCTCATGAGCTGGGGTCCCTGACTAAGTTAAAATGAGAGAATCACCTGAGCATTTGCATTCAGCTCTTACTGATTCCTGAGTTTCAAAGCAACTTTACCAGCTTCTTCAGTCTGTCTATCAGGTTTTTCCAAATGTGAAGGACTGAATAAAAGAAATCCTTCCATCTTTAAGTAGCTTTTGTCACGTGTCTAATACATACACTGGTATAAGGATAACTGATAAACCCACTGACTAGAAAGAAAAATGAAAATTCTAATTTGTATCACATGTCAATTAGCATAATAGAAATGCTATATCATGACCAATTTTAAACTACTAAGGTTCTAGCAAGCAGTGGGGAACCCGTGAATGACTCACAGTTGGCTGGCTCCAGCATGTCTGTGTCTGTATACTTGCTCCTATGACAAAGTGTCTGATAGAAGCACACTAAAAAGAGGAGTGATTTGTTTTGGCTCACAGTTTCACAGTTCAGTCTTAGATTGCTTATTCTCATGCACTTAGGCTCAAAGGGATTACAATGCCTTTCTCAACAGCATGGCAATACAGGAAGAGTACAAGAGGAAATGTAGCTCCAAGGACATGCCCACAGTGAACTACTTCTGGCAAAGAGAATCTCCCTGTCTCTCATATTTCACCAATTTCCGACATGCAACTGTCTTTTAACTCTCTTGCACATTAAGTCATTGAACAACACCTAACCTTTGAGGTCTAATTGTTCCCAGAAACCCCATTATGAAGGTTTACTTTATTCATTTCCTAAGCACTTAAAAATTCATTGGATTGATGAGAAAACTGAATCACAATACCATAACTTTCTATTTATGAAAAGGAGAACATTTATGAAGTGCAATCCTAATTGGACTTATCAATCAAAACACAAGAGTCAGATAATGTCGTAAAAGCTTAAAGATCAGAGAAGCAAAGGAGCAGTCACAGTTACTTCTTACCTCTCCAAATCTTCAGACCAAATGAGCCAAGATCCTGTCTCTCCCTTGCCTTTTCATTTCCTCTTTCTGCCCAACCTCCTGTCTTTCTCTACAGACCTGGAGACCTCTGTGGTTAACTAGAGGCTCGATCCACCATCTGATCTCTGGGCTTTATTTGCCAGAACACACACACACACTTTACAACACATTTAAATATGAACTATTGTCCTCCTTTACATTATTAGTTGGGGGGGGGGACTGTTTTACTTTCTGTATTTTGCTTTATATCATTACAATTTACATGTGCACCATGATTGTAATCTTCAAACAAACTAAAGTTCAAATTAGCAGCCAAGCATAAACTGAATAAACAAGAAGAATATTCAAAGCAAAAACTCTCTCTCCTGTGTTATTTGCCTAGAAAAAGCTTCCTCAATGATGGATTAAAAATGAGTACATAACTTAGCAATAAGATATATAGCATACCCTATAGTCTATGGCAGAAAAGCAGCCCAATGGTTAAGAGAATTTGCTGCTGCTCTAGCAGGTCAGAGTTTGGTTCCTACTGGCCATGTTGAATACCTCAAAACCTTCTATAACTCCAGTTCCTAAGAGTCCAACTCCATCTTCTGGTTTCTGTGAGTACACGAGTGTGAGCACACATACACACAGACAAATGCATGCACTCCCCAAAGATTTCAAGCAGTTTCAGAAACACAAAGACCATCCAGGAGAGGGAAGAACACCAACATGATTTCTTTATGTAGTCATTTGCAGCACAGTAAATAAGGTAGTAGTCGAAGGGGAACAACTGGGGTATTACACATCTCTGAAAAGTTTAGCCTATGAGAGGAGAGCCTATCTGAAAAGGAATTCAAAGTTGACAATGAGACAGTGGTGCTTGGCTCTTTCTCACTCAGTTAAAATAGCCACTCCGCAGAACAGACCCATTAGGTCATGCAGAAAAGGGGGAGGCTCCCATTTTAAGAATTTCTAACTTTGGGTATGGCTTATATACTGGGTTAGAATTGCAATCTGATGAGAGACTTGAGAAATTGGTCAGCTTTGTAAAAGATTGTAAAATATCTCTATAGAGAAAACATCCCCATTCCCAATTAACCAAATGACTCCTATGCTTTGCAACGCCTCATTTTAAAACAGAATTTGCCAAATTGAAAATGTATGAAATGGTGAAATTAATTAGTCATAGTAAACCAAGAAGTAACTTAAGAGAAGCTCCACAGAGTTTAATGTTACAAATGACTTCTACCTGTAGGGGTTGCAATAAAAGATGACATCAGAGTACATTTCTCCAGTAACTCTGATCAGACTATAAATGATAAAGTAACCAAAAAGCAATCAAACTTCATAGCATTGCCACAAAGAACCAACTGTCTAAATGACAGTGGAGTCTTTAGAGAAGAAGTTGTGAGATAGAATTTGAACTATTCTTAATAAATGGACAGAAATGAAGGGACAGAATATTTTAAGCATAATAAGGTGTAATGATGGCAAATGGAAAGCTATATGTAGGAATGCCAAGGTTTGTTTTAAGCATATATGTGAGAAAAGAGTATATACAATAAAATGCATAATGAGATACATAAACACAATATCTATTTGTATATTCTATTTTATTTCCACTTCTTCGGCATTTGGCTACACTACTAGTTTTGTGATATTGGGTAAATAACTTATCATATACTACTTACAGTTTCTTAATTTCAAAATAGAAAAAGTAAATGTTCCTAATTTACTGACCTCTTGCACAATTGAAAACAAATGCAAAAAGTCTTAAATAACATCTTTCTTTATTATCGGTACATCTAAGCTATAATTTTTGTTATTGTTTTTTAAAACAATGCCTATGTAACCTATTTGAATCCTAGTTTTGCTTTGAACTTATTATGATGTAGGCCAGTCTGACCTTGAACTCGTAATCCTCCTGCCTTTCCCCAGAGTGCAATGATTACAGGCATGAGTCATCGCTTCTGGCTTCCTCCATCTTTCTTGTTCTTTCATTGTACTTTGGACTTTCTAAAGGGCAGAGACAAAGTCTTATTCATGCTCAACCTTAAACATCCAGCACAATTCTTGTTGTGCTTTGATGCTCATAAATGTTTCTTCAGTGCTGAACTGGTCAATGGTATGTATGAATATCCACATTTCTCTATCATACCAAATCCAAGTTCACAAGCTCATATTGCCAGACTTTTTCTTACTATCCTTCTTTGGGGTCTCTTATTTTCCATTCCTATGAAGATTGTGTATTTTTTGTGGTGTTTTATTAATTTCTAATGGTCCATGTTCTTATTTCACCTATAGAAATTAATAGAAATACTAATAGGTCATAAGCAATCTATGGTTTTGACTTTGAACCATCCAGTTTTTATATAATTTTAGAACTACTAAAATGTGAGCTTTAAATATAACTATAACTAGCTATAGCTATAGTAAAGGATTGGAGATAGATAGATAGATAGATAGATAGATAGATAGATAGATAGATAGATAGATAGACTGACCAATGGACTGATATATAGATGGGCAGAGAGATAGGTAGATGAATGGATGCATGGAAGGTAAATAGGTAGGTAGGTAGGTAGATAGATAGATAGATAGATAGATAGATAGATGATAGATAGATAGATAGATAGATAGATAGATAGATAGATAGATAGA